>NW_006263451.1:1143532-1145568 GCF_000469605.1 Apis dorsata
TCTTTTTTCTTCCTCTTAAACTTCATTCAAATAAAAATATTCCCGCGATTTTTATTGTACTTTATTATCACTCCCTTCAATACCTTATATATTTTAATCGTTTTATATTATTACAAATATAACGATCACAAAATTCTTAAAAATAAAGTCGGATTAATTATTAATAAAATGAAATTGTTAGCAATTTTTTTGTAGGAATCGTTGCAATATTTACCAATTAACACACACCTTACGATCTTGAACGTGAAGCTTAATGCCCATATTCCATCGTCTTATTGTTTTACATGTTGCATAAATTAAGACATTTAATGAAAACGAAACGTATACTCGAAATACGTTTGTCCGTGTGATCGTAGACGAAGGACAACGAAACAGCGTTGCACTGTGCGGCACAGTATGGGCACACGGAAGTGGTGGCACAGCTGCTGCAATACGGATGCGACCCCAGCATCCGCAACAGCCGGGGAGAATCCGCGCTGGATCTCGCCGCACAATATGGCAGGTAAATTTCACGTGCGACTTTTTTTTCTCTTCTCTCTCTCTTATATACGCGTACGTACAATTTTGTCGAATTTTTCTTTCTCTCTCTCTCTCTCTCTCTCTCCTTCGTATTTAAAATTCGTCCATAATTTCGAGAATTTCGAGTTTCGAACGATGGACTCGATTGAAATTCGAGGAATCTTTCAATGGGGGGGGAACTGAAACTGCACGCGCATAATTGATCGTCGCGACTGAATAATCGATGACATTGCTAATTGGCTTTGTGCTTCTTCTGTAAAATTAATTATCCTTTATAGGTTGGAAACCGTGCAATTGCTCGTTAGCACGTATCCAGAACTGATCGTGCCCCTCCGGAATTCTTCCTCGTCGGTGATTTTTCCTCACACACCGCTGCATCTGGCTTCGCGAAATGGTCACAGGTGAGTCTTTTTGAACATGTGTATATTTTTTTTTTTTTTTTTCTTTTTTTTATTGGTCCATCTACGTGTATGATTTTTTTTTTTTTTTTGGTAAATTGTTATTTCAAGTTATGAAAAATCAATTATCATCTCGTTTCGAATGTATTTATTCAAAATTATATGTGGATATGAATAATATGTATATGTATATGTGAATAAGAGAAATGAAAAAATAATTTTATAAATATTTTTTAAATATTGTAGTACTTTAGATGTAAGTTTTTAGTTTAAAATTTGATCCCAATTGTCTTTATATCTTTATATATCACAATTTTGTATCGAATAAAAAGCTCAAATTATTAATCATTTCTTAAGAATTAACAAACTGAAATAATTATTGAATTAATTAATTTTTTTAATTGATAATTAAAAAAATCATTAATCATAATAATATCATTATCAATTTTGATTTTAATTAAAAAACAACGAGTTAATTTAACTTTAACATCCATCTTGTCGTTAGAATTCTTTTCTTTCATTTTATAAAAAATTCGTCTAAAACAATTTTAATTTTCGTTACTTATCGTCCAATAACCACTAATATTATTACTTAAATTATATTTATATATTTATTGTGAAAATCTTCTGAATATATAATTTGCAAAAAATATATAAAATACTTCAACCAAAGATATCCACATTTAAATCGACTAGAATCAAATTTCATATTCTACTTCTTTTACACATAATTTTATTTAGTAAAAAATTCAAACACCATCACATTTACAATCAATCTAACTTTTACTCGAGAAAAATATATTTCATTTATTTCTTATTCTCACAAATTCTTCTGTTCATGTCGATATAATACATATTCCATCGCGCGTATCATTAAAATTCTTTTCTCTCGTTTTGGCAGAAAAAAAAAAAAAAAGAAAAAAAAAATCACGTGAAATTCCGTTTGACAATCTCAAGTTTCGTTACGGATCGTAAAGCCTGTCCAATAACCAGTCAGGATCGTTCACCGGTAACACGCTCTCTTTATTTAATCAAGCTGAGTCGATGATCGTCGCACGGCGTTTGATCAACACGCGAGGGTGACAGTATGAGCGCGCGCGCGCGCGCATTTACAGCCGC
>NW_006263451.1:1145601-1148556 GCF_000469605.1 Apis dorsata
TCCATGAAATCTATTTTATATTGCATTGCAGATCAGGATCGTGTTAGATTATTCATGATTCGTGGAACCCTGCCGGGGATTGTGTACACGCTTGGCCTCCGAGCGCGTACACGCGTCACACGATTAATTTTCGTTCCGCGTGTGCCATCTAAAGAAAAGAATTCGTTCAATTTTTTTGTCGGATTTCGTCCCTTTATTTTTTTGCAAACGTGACGATTGTCCCTGTCGAGGATCAATTTGTTTCTGAATTTTTTGTTTGTAATGTTGATGAAGAGGGGGTGGTTTTTTTTTTTTTTTTTACGAAATAAAATATATCAAGCAGTGAAGTTGAATTTGAAAACCTGTTGACAGAAAGTGAGAAAATATAAGGATTAATTGAATTACATATTTTTTTATATAAGACTTCTATTTTAATAACGTTTGTCGAGTAAGATGAAATAATATTATTTTGGATGTTAAATCTACTAAAAGATCGGAAAATTTCTTTATTTTGAAGAAGATTTTTTTGTCGTAAGAAATAATACGGGAAATATTAGTAGTGTACAATTAGAAGTTAATAAATGATAATCATCATAACTAGGTGTCTGAAATTAATCTTATTAATGTATCCCGTGAATAAATCTCTGATGAATAAATCAATTTTGATGAAAGTACATATATCTGAAATTGGAACACGAATAATTGTGATTGTGTCATCGCTTCGATTGTATTATTAATTTATCTAAAACAATCATCAAATATTTAACAGATCATTAAATATTGATCCAAACTACTGAACATAGACATTTCTCTCTATCTTATTATTAAAGTTCCATTTTATCACATAAAATCCATAATTTGTATAAAATTATCTTAACAAACTCGGATAAAAAAATCTACGATTTTTATGAAAATTTTAACTTAATTGTATTTTAAAACTAAAGTCAAATCTTGCTATAATATTCAACTAAAATAATAAATCAAACATAATAAAAAAAAAACACAAAAATAATTATTACTTATTAATCCTCCACTCAAAATTTTTATATTTTTAATCAATTTCCAGAATCCTCCATATCCCCCCCGATTATCTATATCAACATCCTCTACAATATTAAATTTACAACTTCCTCAAATTCTTACATTTCTTCAATTTCTCTTCTAAAATTACATCTTAATCCACATCTTCTTCCCCTATTTTCAGTAACACTTTTTTTTCTTGCGAACTGTTCGCGCTAATTATCGAGTAATATAGCTCGCTCATTGTATCCCGGGACAACAATAGAGTCGTTTCGCCTAACCATAACGATGTCGAACCATTTGCAGCGTTGCCCATTAGCCAATCAGAGAGCACCACGTTACGTAATCCCGTCGAATACGATATGTATGTATGTATTACGTCCTGGCATGATCCGTCGCAACCCTCTCTCGGTAACGCACGTCCCATATTACCGATCGAGCCCAGTCTCCTCCTCGTCCGAGCGAATCTCCGATCGAATGGATCCGCGGAGGCCAACAGACATCCCTCTCTGACCGTCCATGCGTATTCCATAGCCGCCCCTCGATTACGAGAGGATCGTATTAATCGTTACCTTCGAAACGTATCGACCTAGATCGGTTTGCTGGATCGTGATTGCTCGCAGGATGTTTAATGCCCCCTTTATGCACCAAGGTGTTCTGACGCTTCGATAACTGTTCACCAACATTGACGCGCTGCTCCCTTTTGAAGGGATTTGCAGTGTCTTCGTACCGTTTGGCGTGTTTGGGTCGAACAATGGGAGTTGGGAAATGGTATTGGATCTTTTGTTCGGCGCGTGATATGGTGTGGACTGGGTGTGTCTTGTAGCTGGAAATTGAAGTAATGTATTAATAGTGATATTTTTTTTCTTTTTTTTTTGACGGAGAATGGAGAGGAAAGAAATGTTGAAGATATTTGTGTCGATAATGTATCGCGTTATAGTTTTTCGTGGAGGATGGAGAATTATTAAATGGATTGATATATTTGTGAAAGAAAAGTACAATTGAGTACAACTTTTTAGAACGAGATGCATGGAGTAAAAATAAAATAAAATCGATTAAACATTTGGAAAAATGTTAAATCTGGATCGTTAAAAAACGAAATGATGATTTTCTTTGTTTGAGAAAATTATTCGATTGCCGAATGAGAATATAAATCTTCCGTAACTCGACCAAAAATTAAATATATTTGGTTACAAGAATGGACAAACGTACATTTTTAATTACAATTTGAAAAACAATTTTCAACGCGACATGAAAGAAAAGGAGGGAATATCAAATATTCTTTTCGGGTCATTTTCCACAAATACACCGCACACCCTCTCTTTTTCCTCGTTTCACGATTCCCTGCAATACCAATACAGATACATCCAATGTAAATTTTGAAGGGATACACATTTGGAACGGATATTTTTGACAAAGCGTGAATTTCGAAAACGTAAATTGTGTGACAGCGAGCGATTTGCCTCGTGGGAGAGAGGGACATGAAAAAATAAGCGATACGCCCGGTGTCACGGCACGTGAAACGTGGTGTGGACGAGAGGCCAGAACGAGATGCGTGTGTTGTTTTCGCAATGGCGCACAATGCGCCTCCATAAAGAAAAATAGTCATCCCCCTCCCTCCCAAAAATATGGGCGGTAGGCCCTCCCTCCCCTCTCCTCCAACGTTCGATCGATTTACTAGCATTTACACAAATAATTGGTGATTGTTGCATCGCACAGCAAAAATGTTCAGTTAAATAAACGATATTGTAAGCACGAGCCTTCGTTATTTGATTAATCGAACCGTTCAATCGGATGATGCAAGATTAACCGGATAATCGGTTACACCGATCCTGTACAATTAAATAACGAAAATGAATTTCGGGATACACGCGCTCGAAACAATTCTTTGAAACGCGGCTATTTGCACGCGTTTTCATCGTGTGCGTGCTTTTATTTTTATTTTTTTTTTTTTTT
>NW_006263451.1:1149226-1150207 GCF_000469605.1 Apis dorsata
CCAACCGGTTTATTATTTCCAGTTTGTCATCGAACGGTTCGTTGATTTAAAATATCCAAACAGTCGTAAATAACATTTGATGGAGGTATGAAGGGAAATATTTGTGTAAAATTGACATGATAGTAGACAGGGAAAAATGACAAAAAAAAAAAAAAATTGATGTGTAAACTTTTTTTTTTTTTTTTAATATCCCCTTATGACGTAAATGTTTGTCCCCCTATACGCGTATTTTTCTATCACGGTTGAGTGAGTTTCGATTGGAAAAAAAAAAAAAGAAAATTATCTAAAACTATATCTTAAACAAAAGAGAGAGAGAGAGAGAGAAATAATTCTCGTTTTCGATACAATTCGAAATTCTCTGATAACATTCTTATCATTCTTGTCTCCAATTGAAATAAAGATTTAAAAAGAAACCGGAGTATCTTTTTTTCTCGACGAATATCTATCTCCTTATCGAA
Source organism: Apis dorsata (assembly GCF_000469605.1). Taxonomy (NCBI): domain Eukaryota; kingdom Metazoa; phylum Arthropoda; class Insecta; order Hymenoptera; family Apidae; genus Apis; species Apis dorsata. Next base: position 1,149,685 of record NW_006263451.1, read on the forward strand.
TAAAAATCAACGCAACTCGTTTCGAAATTACGTTACAAACTATCTCGAACCATCTCAAACAATAAATCACCCCGACACTCATTTCAATTGTCCACAGAGCGTCCCAAACACGAGAGAAAAAAAGTAACATTTAACGTTTTACCCAATTCTTTACTCCTTTTCTTTATTAAAAATTAAACGATCCAAAATTTCTTGGTTTCTTAATAAATCCTTCCTTAATTATATTATATATCTTCCTCCATTTCAAAAAAAAAAAGAGTCTCATCTTGCACATTCCAGAATTCGCATAAACTCCCTCCAGAAGAATCATCGATACGCTCGTTCGCGTTTCAAGCGGGCAGAATAAAGAGCGTTCGAAGCGCGGGGAAAGGGGGAAATAGTAGTATTTAACGCTTTGCTCGGCCAATTCATTCTCATTTAACATCGCGGCGTCACGTCCATAATCCGGTTGGTAAGCCTTTAAAATAATCGACGGTTGTAGGTGGGACGGTACGGGGCCGGTGGGATACGTAGGGATCGAAAA
>NW_006263451.1:1150264-1154500 GCF_000469605.1 Apis dorsata
CGTTCGCTTCGAATCGCCGCGAAACGGCAGTCACATTGTAATCGGGTATAACGTCGGTTTTTCTATGCAGCCTTGCAGCCGATAATCGCTTTAACTGGCGCTGCCCGCTTATAATGCGATCGCGTCGCGATACACAGCCCGATGAATGCATTTTCCGTCGCCTCCTGATGCACCCCCCCTCCTCTTCTCCCACCGCCCCTTCCTCTGGGGGAAACTGGTCGATCTTCGTGCCCCTCCTCCACTTTTCGTCGATCCAGATTTCCAGTGAAGTGAAGGGATCGAGCTATCGATTTATTGGCCCAATTTTTTTTAAAATGTCTTCCTCGGATTTTTCACTAATTTTTGAACGTAAAGAAGAATAAATAAGTGCTTATCGTTGAATGTTAATTTTAAAAAGAGATCGTATCAAAAATTCGATATATACTTTTGAATTGAAAAAGTTTTTAGAATGATTATATCTATTTTCAATTTTTCATTCTTGGAAAAGATTAAGGATGCAAGAAAAAGAGGGTTTAATCTTTTTCTTCTTAGTCCAAAGATTTTGACAACGTTTGGGTCAACACTTATAACCGATATCTACGTATGATATTAGACTATAAAATATTTTTAAAATTCTCGAAATTTCTTTCCATTCCCAAATGTTGAATGTTAATTTTAAAAAGAGATCGTATCAAAAATTCGATATATACTTTTGAATTGAACAAGTTTTTAGAATGATTATATCTATTTTCAATTTTTCATTCTTGGAAAAGATTAAGGATGCAAGAAAAAGAGGATTTAATCTTTTTCTTCTTAGTCCAAAGATTTTGACAACGTTTGGGTCAACACTTATAACCGATATCTACGTATGATATTAGATTATAAAATATTTTTAAAATTCTCGAAATTTCTTTCCATTTCCGAATGTTGAATGTTAATTTTAAAAAGAGATCGTATCAAAAATTCAATATATACTTTTGAATTGGAAAAGTTTTTAGAATGATTATACCTGTTTTCATTTTTCATTCTTGGAAAAGATTAAGGATGCAAGAAAAAGAGGATTTAATCTTTTTTTTCTTAGTCCAAAGATTTTGACAACACTTAACCGACAATGTATCTACGTATAATATTAAACTATAAAATATTTGTAAAATTCTCGAAATTTCTCTCCATTCCCAAATGTTGAATGTTAATTTTAAAAAGAGATCGTATCAAAAATTCGATATATACTTTTGAATTGGAAAAGTTTTTAGAATGATTATACAATGTATCTACGTATAATATTAAACTATAAAATATTTGTAAAATTCTCGAAATTTCTCTCCATTCCCAAATGTTGAATGTTAATTTTAAAAAGAGATCGTATCAAAAATTCGATATATACTTTTGAATTGGAAAAGTTTTTAGAATGATTATACAATGTATCTACGTATAATATTAAACTATAAAATATTTTTAAAATTCTCGAAATTTCTCTCCATTCCCGAATTCTCGGAATATTAGATGATTCTTGCGAATTTAAAAGAAAGAAAAGAGGAACATCAAAGGAACGGAAATATTTATCCAATACCGTTTAGAACAAAGTCACGTCGAACGATGACAGGTGACGGCCACCGCATACGTGACGACGTATCCGTTAAAATGTTAAATAGGCACGTGAACACCATCTCTCGTTGACACACGAGCGTGCGGCATTTCGATGAGGGACGCGTGAACGCTACGCGTGTACACTACGCGCTACGTAGCACGCGCGAACCGCGGCCGCGTTGCGTGAGTACACTATTGCGTGTTTGCCGCGCGGCCGTATTCCACCGTGGCGAATTCGGGACTGAACGCGTCGAGGGAACGTGTGAAAGGCGAATATTGATAAACTGTTTGTTGTGGATGAGGAAACGAGGCTTGGGAAGAATTGTTGATATTTTTTCTCGAGACAGCGTTCGCCTTTTCGAGGAATTAATTCAGTTTACCGAATTTAGTAGAGACGTATTTCAATTGTTTACCTTTCGATCTTACCTTTATTATACGATTACGAAATTTTTGTGCAGCCAAAGAAAATATTCAAATGTAATATCGATATAAAAATATTATGTAAAACACGCGTTAAATTATTATATTATGTACGGAGCTCGAATGAAGTTACGAATGACTATATGGTCTATATTTTTTCTTGGAAATGCAGATTTGAACGCGTTCTTCCAGGAATCGCATTTATCATCTGGACTTTGGAACAGGAAAGGGAGGGAGTAAGGAAAAAGATGGCGAAACGATTAAAAATTACCTCTTTCTTTACGCGACGATATCTCGGGAACCGGAAGTCGTATCGGGATAAATGAAAAACCGTTTTAAAGAGCAAAGTTCCACGTTTCCAACGATCGCTCGCTCATCGATCGTTATTTTCGAAGTTATAGCGGTCCAAATTTTTCTCAATTTTATCCTAATTTATATTTATTCCTAAGAAATAACATCGCTTACGACGATCTTACTAATACATCGACAACTCTAAATCGATTTGATCAGATCGTTCCAACTTTCCATCAATTCTTAAATTATTACATAATACGAAACTTTCAATTACATTACACTCCTCCCACCCAACACAACCGTATCTCCTCCTTCAAACCAAAATTCTCCCGCCTTATTCCACCCTTACCCCCCTCTCAGCCGATCGAACCCCGTCGCGCTGATTAGGTTGGAAAATCTGCCCGATGGACAATCTCCACGATGATCAAACAGCGCGCCACCTCGTACACACACACACACATATACACATATACACATACATGTGTGTACAGGCATTTTGACTGTTTGGACAGGCGCGAATCTACGGCAGCAACCAGCCCCCAGAGCCCCCTCCCCCCTCTTGGCTCTGTGCACGGAAACTCGATCGCTGTGTACGCTCGTTTTCGGTGTTGTGCACGCGCCCCCCTCGCCCCCAACCTCCCCTACACACGCATCGAAACGTAACTCGGGATTCGGTTGTGTACCGAATGTGCACACACCGGTGATGATTGCGTTCACGCACGCGTTTCACGCGCCCCGCCGCGATATTTGGCGGATCTGTCGGTTCCGTGGGCGGCGTTACGTGGGCGGGAGCGGGACAAAGGGAAGGCGCGACAGAGAGGGGGGAGGCTGTAGGGTTCGAGAAGGGATCGGGAACGGGGCAGAAGTAATGTCTATTATCGGATTCAATATCGGTGCTCTTGGTAAGCCAGTATACAAATACCCCTATGGCACGGTAATAACAACATAGGTGCACGTGAATCCGATTCCCAGCCACGAATCCTATATGCGACGGATGGCTGCGGTCACTGCAGTCGGTGCACACCGACCGACGGATACAAAACGAAATCTGGGTTTCGTGATACACGGTGGTGGTGGTGGTATAGTATCGAAATGGGAAATGCGTGCAAGCGGGCCACTTTCAGCTGACGTCGGTGATCCGCGGACCAGGGGGAGGTCTCCGTAGGAAACGTTCCCCGATGGTCACGCTTTGGGGAACCAGGGGAATTCGAACCGATGTTGCACGCCTGGTTAAAGAGAATCCCGCGCGGAGGATGGAGGCTTCTGCTCCTAATTTGGTTTGTTAATTTCGCGAACGATGTTTATGGAAACGCGTGTGTATTGTATGTTGGATATTAGGTGAAATTTGGGGGATTGTTGAGACAAGATTGTTGGCTCGGTTGAGTTTCGTATTGATTGAATTTTTATGTGGATCGAGTGGAAATGAGAAAGTCGAGGGGATAAAATTTAGAATGTTAAAGGTAAATTGAATGAAATATAAAATGTAAAAATGAATGAGCATAATCATGTTGAATGTAATAAAATTTTATAGAAATTAATCAACGTTCATCATGAAGGATATAACTTACGTATTACGTTTTAAAAAATTTACCTCGATTTTCATCGTTATTATCCATAGCAAAAAATATTTCAAACGATGTTATTAATTTTTATTTTTCTTGGAAGACGTTTCTTCAAATGAGATCATTTACTGCTTGATACAATTTGAAATATTCTTTCCAAAAATAAAAAAATATCATATCGAAAAATCATTAATCTAGAAGATTATATTTTAACTTGCAAAGTTTATAAAATTCACCATACAGACAGGACAAGAAACAAACCGTGTCGTAAAATTTCACTCACCCTTCATTACTTACAAACGTCAACCGTTATATATTTTCACTTGTTTCGTCCAAAAACGGTTTCGCGCACAGTTTTCTCATCCATCTAGAAAAAAAAAAAAAAAAAAAAAAA
>NW_006263451.1:1155229-1161901 GCF_000469605.1 Apis dorsata
AACGAGCTGTGCAATTAACGAGACGTATATCTGGTTGAGAAAAAACGACGTGTCTCTCGGCGAGCTGTCACGCGCGTGTATAAGTGTATAACCGAGCCGATTGCCCGGCCCTGATACCGGCTACGTACCCTCGAAAAATTTGTTGGAACGGTTTGCATGAGCGAGCATCGAGCGATAAGATTTCGCCCGATGCCATGTTGAACCTTGTTAACGCCGAGGAAATTTTTCGTATTGGGTCGTAAGCTTGTTCCGTGATGTTCATCCACTTGTTATTACCATTACGATTATCGAATCAAGTCAGATTTCACTTTGGTTTCGTTTTTACAGGTTTTTTTGAGTTTCCAATTTTTTGAAAATACGTAAGTGGTTTCTTCGCGATGATACTTTGAATTTAGTCGTTTGTGTTATAATTTTAATGTTATAAAATCACGTCGCTATTGAATTCCAATCTGAAAAAATAAATTTCTATAATATTCTATATGATATTGATAGAAAATTAAATGAATATATAAATTTCTTACATCATTATGATTCTTACGATTCTTCCAATTATAACCAATCAAATTTTCAATATTTTTTTTTTTTGCCTAATTAAAAATAAATTTTCACACGAAAAATTATAAATTAGAAAACGAAATTCTTTCTATAACATTGTCTCGTTAATTGCGCCATTAATCGTCTTGCGTACAATCCATCATTCTTCCTATTCTTCGAACATCATCTTCGTACTTCAGTCGAGTTAAATAAAAAAATGAACGCTTCGAATGTTGCAAGTTAAAATGAATGATCGACGAATGAAATATTTCGAGCAGGGCACAGATCTTCCTCTGGCGTGGAGAGCGATGCCGACAGCGAGAACTTGCCACCGATTCCGGTCCAAGGGAACGATTCATTGGGCAGCCCTTACGAGAACGTTCGCCCAGGGGATGATCTCTCCCCGGCGGAAGGGACATCGCCCACTCAATGGCAGTTCTATCACAAGCCTCGGGACGATGATCGCCGTGTTTCCGGCACTTCCGTTATGTCTTTGTGAGTATCGTGTCCCCCCTTCCTCCTTTTAACACCGCCTCGTCACTATTCCGCCGTTGCTTTCGATGTACATTCCTTCTTTTATTTTTTTTTTTTTTTTTGCCGCCATACACTATTCCCACGATGTAAAATTTCGTAATGTAAAATGCCGTTATTGCGCTCTGCGATTCAAGCTGTAAGGAATAAAACAATAATTCGATATAAGCGATTAAAAACTTTACTTAAAAATTTAATTTTAATTTAAAAAATTTTAAATCGTCAATTTTTCTCTTTCTCTCTCTCTCTTTCTCCTTTTAATATGATAAGAAAATGGCCCCTTTCTTAATTTGTTCAAATCACAGACAAATAAGAAATTCGTTAAAACAATCGAGAAGTATTTAAATCAAAATGAACGGATCCAACAGTATCATACCGATAAAAAGCAAACGCTACAATAATAACGGTGCCTCGGTTCCATCGATGCAAAAAAAAACCACTGCTTTCGATCGCGACGAGCCATCATCCTTCCAACAAGAACGAACGCATCGCTACACGCCATTCGCATTTTGCATTTCCGTGTAACGATTGCGTGAACTTCGCCGTCGAGAAGAGAAGGAGGGGGGGGACGAAAAAAAAAAAACACACGGAAGAGAAAAGAAACAGAACGAAACGAAACGAAAAAAAAAAAAAAAAAGACGAAGGAAAAAATAAAACAAGAAGGAAAAAAGAAACAATTGCACCGAGCTGTTACTTGTCTCCCTCCCCCCTCCCTCCCCTGTATTTGTGCTCATCCGGCGTCATCTTGGAATGGAGTGAGAGAAAAGAATATCGCGTCGGTGCATCGTATAAGAGTAGAGTAGAGTAGAATAGAGTAGAGTAGAGATCGGTAATATTTTCTAGAAAAGAGCGGTATATGCAGTACATATATATATATATATATATATATATAGGTGGGCGCATAACCGTGGCGGCTTTAATATAGGAGATGTCGGGTAAACAAAAGCATAGACGTTGGACGTGGGGCACACGGAGTGAATGAACGGGTGGCGAGTGGCTCGGATGATGGTTAGCGGCGTCGTCGTCGAGCTGGTACCGTTTTAGTACCGATGCTCTGCCTCTTGCGCCGCACAGCCACCGAAGTTCTGGCTGGGCGGGGTGGGGGGAGGTAGGTTTTGCGAGGGTGGTCAGAAGAAGGACGATGGAGAGGAGGGAGGAGGGCAGAGAGGAGAAGGAAAGGTTCTGGGGCCGAAAAGGGAAAAGCTGAGAGAGAGAGAGAGAGAAGAGAGAGGTGGAGGTGGAGGAGAAGAGGTTGGAGGAGGTGGCGCGGCAGCGTGTAGCCCCAGCGCGTTAAGCACCGCTTGGCTTGGTTTAATTTTCCTGATGTAGGCAGGCGATGGTGGGTCCGACCGCCTCGTTCACCCCTAGGTCACCCTATTGGTATTCTCTCTCTCTCTTTCTCTCTCTTTCCCTTCCTCTTTCTTTCTCCGTTTCTCTCTTTCGCTCTGCATTGCTCTGCCAGCTGGTAAGCACGACTGGTTGGCCCGAGCAGACCAACAGAGAAAGAGGGCCGAGGCCGACCGGGAACTGTCTGACAGTGGGAAAAAGAGAGAGGGAGAAACGAAAGACGGATATGTCGAGACGAGGGAGGGAGAGGGGAGGCGAGGAGCGGTACCAGGGCTTTCCGCACCTCCACCGTCAATGTTTGACGTCGGTAGCCGTGGCTCGACCGCCTCGAGATGAATCCATCACGTTAAACAATGTAAATGTTAGCCCGTCTCAGCATAAAACTAATAACCATTGCTCTCTCCCTCGTCCTATGGGCATGGCCTTCCACTCGCGGTTCGCCGGTTCCTCGTTCACCTCTGGCTTCGCTTGTTTCCACTCCTCTGGCCTCGTCCACTAACAGCGGTCCTCGGCCGCTTTTACTCTTTCTGTTTCTCCTGTCGCGCCCCCGACCTCGTCTACGTGGCCTCATTAAAAAGTCGCCGTTCATCCGCTCGAACTTACGCACTTTGTCGAGGGAGAGACGATGATGCACGGTGTATATCGGTTGTTTAGGTTGATCGATGAACGAGTTATCTTTGAAAGAGACGATTTCTTTAAGGTAACTGTAATTGGAAAGAAAAGACAAGCAATTATTGATGCTAATATTTAACGCTGTTATGTATTATTTTATAGTTGATGATTGGTGGATGCACATCTTACAATTAATTCTTTTTTAATTTAATATTTATTCTAATCTGTATTCTCTATTCTGTTTTTTGTAAAAAAAAAAAAAAAAGAAAAATAATAAGAAATAAAAAATACGCATTTACTAAAAAGATGACAGAAATAAAAAATGGCACGCTATTGCTCGCTTCGGCAGTGGCTACGCTTTCTTCTCATTATGCTATACGGTAAACGAGTCGTTGGAAATTCAAATCTGACGATACCGGATGGATTGCGAATTTCAGTGAAGACGAGCAGAATGGGGGACCAGTGAACGGTGTACGGAGGACCCTCCAGCAGACAGAGGACTCCGACCCCAGTTCAGTCTTCGACAGCGTCTTTATGTCTATGTCCGACACTCTGAACTCGATAAATACACTCGAAAGTTCCGATCAGACTCCCGACGACAAACCACAAAACACTACCACCGACAGAATACCATTAACACAGCGTGACACCACACGGTAATGGCATGCAAACATTCTCCAGCACGATGGTAGCGCTTTTGATTCGCCCGACATTGGAATAAATATTCTGTTCGATTGTCGAATCAATCGAGATTTTCTTCCCCTAAACTGAATTTTACTGAAGAAATGACTTGTTGAATCTTTCTAATGCAATTGGATTTTTGCGAAATACGAATAAATCTTTTTTGTAAATTAGAATTGAATAATATGATTGTAATTTTGATTGAATCCTTTTAAAGTGATCATAGATTTAATGAAATTTTGTCATTTGCCATTGTCATCTTCTGTAATAAGATTAATGTTTTTACATTATAAATTAAGTGTGAAGTGTGAATGATCAAATACAAGAAGAAAAACAAAAATCTGAAAAGGAATATATGAACAGCTTACCATTTCTATCGTGAATCAATTCTCATAAAAACAACACTTTTCAATTATATCCACACGAGTAAAAATCATAACACGAGTTCTCTTCCATCACAAGTGTTGAAACAAAATACACTTTCATCTTCGAATATTCAACAATCCTTAAATTTGTTACAGTGTTAATCGTCCAAAGCGCTACTGCACGATGTTTAGCTTTACTACACAAACAAATAAACAAATCAAAACAAAAAATAAATAAGTAAAGAGAAAAAGAAAAAGAAAGAGATTTATCTATTAGCAATTCCAAGTTGTGAATTAGTCCCTCTGAGACTTTAAGTTTGGTTGCGCAGGGGTTCCGACAGCGGATTGTACCAAACGCCACCGGTACCTCGTGGAACAATGGAGGGTAGCTTCGTGTCGGAGGATCTGTCCTTGACATTACCCACGGGATACGGGGGTGGCAGGGAGTCGGACCAATTGAGCGTTTCCTCGTCCTCGAGCGTCGGTGGACCGAGCCCGCGGGACCGGCGTTGTTTGCCCAACGATTCCAGCGCCGCCGGGATTTACTTGCCAATGGCACCCTTGTCCAGTTCTCTTCACAGCCCCGCCTCCAACAGTAAAGTCTCGGTAAGAATATATATCCCGGATCCCCTTTTCGCCTCTCCTCCCTCACTCCGACGAAAGATTGTACGAGATCGCGAGAAATATTCTCGTTCGAAGCGAAATCTATTTCCGTGTTGATAATTGATATATTCGATAATGTGTGATACAGAACAATACGTGTAAATGAAATAGATACGAGCAAACTTGCGATATGCCTTATTTTTGTCTGAAAAAATTAAGAAAAATTAGTTTTAAATTTTAAACGGGAGATTTGATTTTGAAATTTTTTTTTTTCGAAGATATACCTTTTATTTATATTGTGATTGTTTGGAAAGTAATTGTTTGTTATTTTGCCATGGTTATCCGGGTTACTGTAATTTTAAAATAATGAGAAATTTATAAATTTGAATTATTTAGATTTGAATTATATAAATTATTATTTGCATTATCTTACCATGTTCTAAGTAAAATTTTCTTAAGTATGATAATAACTTTTTCTTTTCATTAATAACTTTTCTTGAATATTCTTATATTATCTTATAATATATCTTGAATATATTTCTTCAACTTTTTCTTGAATATTAAGAGATTGTTAATTTCGATGTTGTTAACAGGATTCTAATTTATACGGTGAATTGTCTTTCTTTAAGTTCCTCTATTTCTTTTTCTTCCACTTACTCGAGATTGACTTCTTTTTTCGCATCGAAGAACCGTACCGTGTAACCCGGCAATGAATCATCTCTGCGCCTTACAGTTCGTTAACGTGGACAAATTAATCGCAAGTTAATTGGCCCGACAGCTTGACGCTGGCTACATTTTTCCTTCGAACGAGACTGCTTCGTGAAAATGCCGATCGAATATTACCTTCAAAAGATATCCGACGATTGATCGGTATTATTAGTTGGACCTCGTTTTCATCCAATTGCTTCTTCTTTTTTTTTTTTTTTTTTTTTTTTTTTTTTTTTTTTCGTAAGGATGAAGGTTTCATTCTCATTTTTATTAACCTCAATTCTTAATTGACCTCTTGTTATTTGTTTTCACATTTAGTATTGACGAGATATCACATTATTGTCAAAGTATCGATGTTTTTTTACTCGCAATCAATTAAGATGACATTTAAATTGAGGCCAATTAAAATAAATATTCCTATAATTTTAACAATTATTCAATTGTTATCATTTTAAAAAGTATTAACAATATTCATAGAGAATATCTTTAGAGAATTAATTCTAGAAATTAAAATAAATATAAAAATTGTTATATAAAAATGTTGCTTGAATTTATAAGTAATAAGTATAAGTTTGCTTTAGATGAATTTTTGTATTGAATCATAAACAAATAAATATTAATTCGTACCTATATTTCAGCCAACACCACCAAAAAAACCTCCGAGGCGCAACTTGTCTGTCTCACCAACGCATCTACAGACCCAAATGTCCTTATCAGCGGATTGCACTTTGGGCCCTAGCAATTACGAATATCTTTTCATGGCGCGCAGCGGCGCTCGTAGTCACATTGACTTGGAACAGTTGCAGAAACGTCGTGAACAATTGCGTCACGTAACCAGAAGTGTGGACCAATATGTAGAGATGAAGTCTCGCGTGCCGGATAGCGAGGAAAGACGTGAAACCTATGTGGAACCAGTCGCCATCACTTCCATCTACGAGAACAGACCGATCAAAACATTGAATCCTCGACGAAAATTACGTAGACACGCGTTTGAGAATTATGAGCAGGAGAGTAGCCCATGCGTAGACAAATCACCGTGCAGCGAGACCGATTCATTCGTCCAGGAACCAGTATTCGTGTCAAACGCGTTCCTGACACTCAAGTCTTCCCAGGAGAGCCTTTTGGACGACAAGCGTGATGCCATTGACGAGCATTCTACACCGGATGGCCGCGAGGCGACTGACAAACGCTTGAAACGAGTACAAATGATGCTGCCCACCAGTCCTACACACTATGCTCAACCTCCGACGCCTGATCATCCACCACCTTCTGCTATGCAAGCTGAGAAATC
>NW_006263451.1:1162143-1166458 GCF_000469605.1 Apis dorsata
GAAAGGATTCGTCCTTTGAGTCAGGTGAGTCTTCGTTTATGGATGTGTGCCTTGAGAATGTCTTTGTTCTATTATTTATTTAACCTTTAAATTAATGATATTAATAATATATAATTATTTTTGTTAATTTTAATGCAAAAATTAAAAATATAAATACAATATTAAGTTCTTTGTGAGATCATATTGATATTACTTAATAATTTATATCAATTTATAATAATCTTATCAAAGCTAACCTCAAAATTTACAAAGTACGTAAGTCCCATATCCAAATTCTTTATTAATCAAATTATTTTAATTAAGTTAATCGATCATAATACTATAAAAATCAAAATTATTTTTCTATTTTTTTTTTGTTAATAATAATATATTTAAGACTTGAATTACATGCATGCAAATTCGCTACATGATCTCTCAATAAATCTTAAGTTATTAATGCGGTAAACGCTTTCTTGTCATTCGTCATATGTTCTACTGAAGCGTATGTTCGCAGAAAGTTCAATTTTGTATCCTTCACTACGTTTCAGGAACAAAACTAATGCGTGTGTATTCCCAGTACTCTATTACGCATATTGAGATATCAAACACCAGTAGCTACTGCAAAAGTATTGATGCAAAAATTTCGTTTCGAAAACTGTAAAACATTCAGAATCATTTATTGATCAAAATAATTGATAATCATGCCACGGTTGTAGCGTGTCAATTGTTAGAAGAATTTTATCAACAATACCATTTGGAAAGCATCGTTGAAGCCAAGACATGATCCTCAAACATGGACAGTAGATAAGCAGTCAACAGGATGCCTTAGCAGGTTACGTTTAATATACAAGCCGTGTTTGATCTGTGATGCGATTTGCAAGGAGGTCGAGATGTCTGTCGCTCTGTGCTCGTTTCCCGCCGTTTGCCGCATCATCCTATGATCGTTCTGCTGTGAGAGTGACTACGTTCGCATTCGCCACGAATGGATATTCACACAACATATATACCGTATGGTCTCTCTACCTTATATTTCTCCCTCGTTCATGTGTCTCGTATCTTCTACAGGTGCGCCATCTCGTGAGTAGAAGCTCGTATCCTCTCTCGTATCCTCTTCGACTATGATGTCTATATACCAACTTACCAGTACTCCTTCTTCAGCAATCCCTACTCACTCCACCTAACCTCCTCCTCTCGTCCTTTCTCGCTACTTCCTTTTCGCTGGCTGCTATATGCGTTCGCAATCCGTGTCTTTCAGCGGTTATACACGCTTCATGAAATATTGTACAGTGAATATATCCTTCAGCGAAAGGAGACGGATGAAGGCAAGACGCTTTTGGTGCCGGTATGTACGGTTACTTCTGCTTCGGGCGGATCGAGTAGTTAGAACCTTGTAAATCTTCACAGATACTAGATACGATCGCGTCGTTTTTTCAGAAATTTTTTATTTTTCTGTTGCATCTGCGTAAATATTAAATCGCTTGATAGATCTAATCTTACAGTAGATAGCGGTGTATATTATCAAGCATAAGAATTTATCCAAGATAAATTGATTTTCAAATTTTACTACATAGTTGAAATTCGTGTAAAAATTACGTAAAATATTTTGATTAAAATACTTTAAATAAAGAAAGAATAAATACATGATATGATTACGTATTTTTCTATGAATATAGATAGAAAATTTATCATTTCAATAATTATTTTATTCTTATTCGTTTACAGTACGCTATTTGGTTCGTAAGAAATAAAGTCAGGTTGTGTTAGATTCCATGCAAAGCGAGGAAACAAAGTTGGAACGTGTAATTTCGTTGAACCGGATGTCTGTATGTGTATAGATCTGGCAATCTAGCGGGACGGTAATTGGCAAGTCACGGGGTCGCGACTGGCGATAACGAGTCAACCTCGATTTCGATTGACGCTCGTAAATCTCATCAACCCGGACGAGACAGCCGATGTTTCGGCACAATTTAATCGTCTCTTCGACGTAGTATAGTGGCAAAGGTTGTGCCTTGATTGATACAAGATTGAGAACTATCTACCGATTATGCTGCATAGCCGTTCTCTCTGATTCAATTATCGATTAAAGGAAATGATTTATCAATTAAAGGTGAAACTTTTAATGTTCCAAAATATTCGATTTATTATAATATTTAAATATTAAATCTATTTAAAATATTAATCGAACTTTAATTTTGTTAACGCACATTTTGTATTATTTTTTTAAGATAAATTTACAATCTATCCTTCGAAGATACAATCGCATATCAAATAATTGTTTTCTCTATCATAACATTCTGAAAATCTTTTTCTTTTTAATTATAGATTTTCATCATTTCCTAATCTTCCCTCAACTCCAACAATTCTAAATTCCCTTGTTGGAAAGAAAAGAAAATATAAAACATGAGCGTGTACACCATGTCAAACCACGTTTCTGAAAGAATGTCAATCGTTCGCCGCGAATCAATGGCGGATATACCATTGAAAGACAGGATCGGGTCGGTATCGTGGCGAGTAGCGGAGGATTGTGGAAAAGAGGAAGCGTGGCGGCGCGTTTGGCAGCGGTGGAAGAGGAGGGGGCGGAGGAACTGCTCACGGATGGTTGCTTCACACCCGTCAACTTCCGCGGATCCAGCAGAGCGGCAGAATGCAAGACGCCGACACCCTTTGAATAATGAAGCCCTCGGCTTCTATGCCTGTCTGACTTCTCCTCGCGAACGCTCGTTCTCTCCTCTCGCCAACGAGAAATCTACGAATTTGTAGCGACGCTTTCCTCTCGCTTGCCGCAACCGAGATGCGACCGTCCGCCGTCTGTGTCCGTCTGTCGGCTTTGATGGCGTCAAATTTTAATTGCGTTAAAACGACGATCCGCGACGCGTAGGAATCTTATCTCGGCTTCGTATTTAACCGTCTTTGAGTCTCTTTATGGATGAACTGTACAACGATATCGTACATCTTCTTCGCAGTAAAAGGACTTCTCTCGTCGGGAAGAATAAGTACATGTGTGTACTTATATAGTTGATTTTGCTGGAAGAGTGATACAATGGAGAAAAATATCTGATTTTTAGGAAAATGGTTTTTAGGAATTTGATGAATGATAATTATTAATTGTTTCATTGAATTGTTTGATTGTTTAAAGGAAGCAATATTTTTTTCTCTTTATAATTTAGATGATAATTTTAGAGGATAATTTGGGTGTAAAATAATTCAACTAAATATGAATGATCATTGATGAAAAAAAATGATGGGATATTTTTGAAAACTATTTTTCCATATAAATATTTTTATATGTAAAAAGTTAATTTAAAAATTATGTACTTTTAATTTAAAAATTTAGATATTCAAAATTTCTTAAAATATTAATTTAGTTTTTTTTATTAATTTCAAAAGTTATTAAATTTAACAATGTAAAAAGCATTGGTTTAGTTTTGTTTTATCAATCGGTTTCACGTTTGTACGAATTCAAGGATTTTTATTATTATTATAACATTCAATATTTATACATTGAAAATGTCGATTCGTGGCAAACGATGACGATATATTTTTGATTTTGTAAACCGAAATTTTAATAACTGTTATACGCATTCGCGATTTAAATTGCGGATCGAAGTTTGAAATACAAATATACATTCCTGTTGAGATTTATTTAACCGATTCATATTTTATAAAGTTTATTATGTATAATCGTATCAAGTGATCCATACAGATAGATTTTTATCGCATTGGAATCGTTTTTATTTGCTTCGTTCAAACTTGTTTTCATGTGCAACGTTCAGAGATAAATTTCTATAGCTCGTAAACGTTACCATACGAAATGTCATTTTTGATCCGTTTTTTCCCTAGTAATTCGAATGTATATTACCGTTGAAAAAAGCTTGGAAATAGAGGGGGAAAAAAAAAAATACAATAATCAAATTTTTTATGCTAAATAATTTTAATTTTCATTATGCATTAATTGTAAGAGAAAATTTAATAACTTTTTATCGATTAATAAAAAAGTATAACGATTTTATATCATGTTCCATATTTTCAAAATCTTTAAAAAAAAAAAAAATTATTTCAAATTTATTTTTATTTTCAATGATCAATGATGAACATAACCATCACCACAAATTATACTCTTAAAAATAATTTATTGTATTCGCAGGAAATAATAGCTAGATATCTGTAAAAATTATCAAACACGAAAGAAATGCCGCAAATATAGGAAGAACTACTTAGAAAAATATCGTATACTAAAATCCAACAATCTTCATAATATCCATACACATCACATCAAGAATCACCATTAAAGGAGAAAAAAGAAACAAATGAAAACCATATATATATATATATATAT
>NW_006263451.1:1166650-1174751 GCF_000469605.1 Apis dorsata
ACGGCGGTCACGCGACATGGAAACGGAAACCGACGAGGATTTATTGCAGTTTCCGGCCAGCGGCTCTCTGGACGCCAGCAGTGGATCGTTATCGAGCGTGTCTCTGTCCGACAAGAGCATGTCAACGGACAACGTGGAGGAATACTTCGGGGATGTGCCGTTTGCAGGTAAACAGCAACGCACGCTTGGCTGCACCGCATGACGCTTCTTTCTGCCCACGTGTACATGCATAATCGTTGTGTTACGTCTTTGTTTCTTCTTATTTTGACCGTCTGCCTGACAACGATCGCCGTACCGGCAATCGTCATCTCCGGATGAAGCCAGTGAAATATCACTAACAATTTTATAATCGTATACACGTACAGTATATGTTGCAAAAAAAAAAAAAAAAAAAGGAAAAAAAACCATCGAATGCGTTCATTCCACTCGTTTCTCGAAATTTTACCTTCTGATGATGATTCTCGCGTTGGAATAATTTGTAACTTCCGTTCTACGAATCAAGAAAACTTCGTTCCGCGATTGTTGTTTCGCGTCGATGGATCGAAATGTATTTATACCATTTTGCTTTTGTTTCCACGATTTGGTGTACTATAGGTAGAATAATAATGGGACTTGATGAGTTTTTTTTTTTTTTTTTTTTTTGTTTTTTTGTTTTCGATATAACATGGCGATCCGGAAGGTTTGATCTTTGGTATTATCCCGATTGTGTGAACCATCTATTATATTATCGTTTCTATCTTTTTTCATCTTTTCCTCTTCTCTTTTTTTCCTCGTCATTTTTTTTTTTTTTTTTGTTTCGTTTCGTATTTTTGCATTGTCACGAGATCGTCTGTACTTTATGCCGATTTATCGAACGTTGAACTAATATTTTTTATTTGGTGATTGTTTGCGATATGTCGGTTACACGGCGAAGCCATTATGTGTAAACGTGTCAACGTGTAAAGGTATACTACGTAAAAGAAGATTTGTACGCGCGGAAAGATATCGTGTATGTAAATATTTCGAAACGTTCGTGAGAAATCCGGCCGCGGATTGATCGTTTGAATCGTGGTTGCGAGCCAATATTTCGTGTGAAAATTACGTATGTTTATCCGTGTGTTTACGAAAATAACGATTTTTGCTTCCGTCAAATCTTTCATTCATCTTTCGAAGATTTTCTTTACACCACAATTTTTTCGAAAATTAAATATATAGTAATGATAATAAAACACTATATATGGAAATATGCTTTAAAATATTAATATTAATTGTGACAAATGTATACTTTACTTATACTTACTTATATATATTTTACTTATTACATTAAAAAATTCATTCCGCTCTCATTTCATTAAACAATACAAATCAAATCTGAGAACGAACCTTCCGGAATAGATTTTCGAAAATTTTGTTGCAAAAAAAGAAAGAAGATATATCTTGAGTAGATATATTTAAAGTGAAGAAAGAAAAACAGAGGATTATTAATGATACGAAAGTATCATGGGTCACAGATCGTTCTAGGGACTGCAACTCGTCGTTCTTAATTTCTGAAAAATGAATACTTTAGTATTAAGAATTCAAGAATAAAAAGAGACAAGAAAAAAAAGAGAAAATATAAAACGGAAGAAAAACATCAATTTATAACAAAACTGTTAGAATTTCGATTCTAATATCGGGTGCTAAAAGTATTTCTAGTATTTCTTTCTCGCTGAATGAGAATAAAATTTCATCATCTTCAATATCTTAATGAGCACAAAAAATATTTCATATAAACGAAATTATTTAATATTAATATTTGCTGCAGTTAGAGTTAAAGTTAAATATGCTTCGTGTCCGTGTTAAATGTCCTTTTATTCGACGCGATTTTGCGCGAAGAATTTTTCCGCGAGACAAAACACTCGGATGCCGGAAGTTGTCATCCTTTCCGGTTACCAGACACTCGCTAATGGGGGACAAGAGGCACGATCAATAGCGTAGAAAATACTACATGATACTATTGCAATATACTACGTATGATTAATATTCGAATAGTTCCTTAGATTACTTTTACGTTAATTTGTTAACTGTGATGTGTACACGGGTATATAAAGGGTGTTGCAAGATTTTGAAATTTGGAAGCGTGGGACGTGCCTCGAGAAAAGATTAAATTTATGGAATTGGAGATATATGTAACAATTTTTATTTTTTTTATCGCGTCTGATGGATTATGGATATTAAGAAGAATTATTGGAAAGTGATTAGAGTGACAGAAGAAAAAAGTTTCATTTTTATTTTCAATCGTGAAAAATATATCATAAATTTAAATAATTTTTTTTTTAATGTTATTTTAAATGCTTTGGTAGCTATGATTAATTAGAATTATTGATTTCTTTTGTTAGTTTTGTTATGAAATGTTTTTTAAAATGTATTTTTGTTTATTTTCGTTCAAATTAGCAAATCAGTTATTTATCCAAGTAGAAGTCTGCTTTGATGGTATTTATTTGTAGATGCGAAAAAAATTATGCACTTAGAATATGTGAATAAAAAAAATTTTTTTAAAGAATTTTTTTTTTAAAGTTTATAATGTAGCTGCATATTTTATTTTGATTGAAATTATACGAAAAAGATACTATGTCAATTGTCAATTTATATAAGATTACTTTCAAAATAATTAATTATAATTTTAGGAAAAATCTAAAAATACATCAAGGAGTCTTATTTATCAGTAAATTTGAAAAAGAAAGGGAGAAAGAAATTCAACATTATTTAATGTACATTACTTAAAAAAATTTTATCATCATTTATAAGAAAAACAAAAAAGTTAATTATTATATATATATATATTTTTTTTTTTTAGAAAATTTTATAAAATATTTTTATTTTTCTATACTTCCACTTGCTTCCAAATCTTTTGTAATCCTTTCATTTATCATCACCCTGTATATACAAATCTTGCGTATTATGTATATGATATATTTGTAAAAAATTTATGAAGATTATTATATCGAATATTTTATTGATTGTTTTTTTTGAATAGAATATATATTATATTTTCTATACATTTATTAATCACTAATTACATATATTGATAACACTTATGTAAATACATGCCTTTTTTTTTTTACACAGATCCGATGTATCATAAAGATATAATCTTTAACTGTTAAAACTCATAAATCAACATATACAATCATTCTATACAATCATATATACATATGTATACTCTATAGTGACTATTTGTCGTTTTCCTTTCACATTTTAATTACATAAGTCGTAATAAATAATTTAATGGAAATGAACGTCAAGTCGTATCCACATGAAAAATGTATAATAGCGATAAAAGAATTCATACATACTATTGAAAAAGAATTTTGGATATCCGTGGAATTTCAATTTTTTTATGTGAAAGAAAAGTATTCGTCGTTGTAGATCGTAGATTTATGCATAAGTGAAAGTATTTCATCGACAAATGGACGCTCTAATGATCATGGAATGTCACATTCGTTAGTTAGAAAGTCGTAGATAGATTTCTTCTCGATGTTTTTTTTTTCGATGCTAAACATCTTTTTCTAACTGTTCACTTTTAAACTTCAAAATTTATTTTAACTTTTATGAACATAAATATTTTTCTATTATTAATATATAAAAAACTGCCACACATTAATCAGATTTTTAGTAATAGATATATCGAAAAGAGAATCGACATTTTTTTTAATTATTCATCGAGAATGGAAACTATGTACTGAGGGCGCTCCATGTATTGTCAAGCTCATAGGTTAAGCAACTTGATTTGTTACACAGAATTTTTATTAGGCCATGGTATATATATATATATAAATAGTTTATTTTGTGATTGATTTTTATATTTTATTTTGTGTTAAACGCTTTCGTCTAGTTATTGTAATCGCTGGACGAGTATTCACGAGTAATAAGAGAAAATATAGCATAGATAACCTATATTCTTAGATGTAGGGCGGTACACTTAGAAAATATAACATATAAATATGCGATTATAGTGTGTTATATCGATATCGTTGGTGTGCTATAATAAACGTTATGCTGCTGTGTAATGCGATGTCTTGAATTATTTTTTGTCGCTTTCGTACATTTATCGAGCTTTCGTCATTTGGTCCCTATTTCTCTTCATCGCGTTAGTATCGTTCATGAGCTTGCTTTTTCGACTCGTTGTCATTTCTACTTCGCGAAAATATTTTTTATTTCGATTTTTAATCGAATCACGTTTCGAGTATTTCGCGAAACAATATTGCAATTCATTATTTCAATATTGCAATAGTTCAATGACAAGTGAAATTATCCTCGTTTAATTTTTTTCCTGAAAAGTAAAAGTGATTAAAATATTATGTTGATTGTCCTCTTAATTCTTTTGTTTTTTTTTAAATTTGATTAAACAAACACAAACAGCGACTGAATTTGAATCACGATGCTTTCGAGATATGTATAGTAAATTTTTGCGACATGCTGCGTTCTTGTTGTGATAATATTATTGTACGTTTAATAAGTCGAATTGCATGCGAGTGAAACAAATTATTATCGACGAGATTGTGTGCAAATATTTTTTTTATTTTCTCGTCATTGAAATAAACCTAACAAGGATTATTGATCATGATTATTTCAAATGGTTCACGGTAAGTTATCAATTTGTATATAAATAATTATAATATTTTTAATTATTTTTATCTATTTGCAATTATTTTACAAAAAATTTTCATATATATTTCTTACTTTTCTATTTTATCACATTGTACATAGTCTCTGTAAATATTATAATGCATTCACTTTTATTAAAACTTTTTTATTCTAAAATTGTTACTAACAAAAAAAAATAAAACGTTGAATTTATCCGCGAGCAAGAAGACGATGCATCGATTTATCTTTGCACTTGTTTGCATGCATACACATTATTGTCATTTTTTATCATTGATCTAGTAATTATGCAACTCTTATTACTATATTCGAATCATAGTTTTATCGGAATATTCCGTCCATCATTAGTAGTATTTTACATTTCAAATTATTTTACATTTTACGTTTGAAACTTGCAATGTTGAAATTACTATTTCAGAAAATAAATCAAATACAAAAATTAGTAACTAAAATGATTGAGGCTTATTTATTAAATTATATGTTTATTTTATAAACAATTAAATTTGCGTAACATAAATCGAGATAGAGATAAAATGAGATAACCTATCTTCATTATCATTTCTGTCTTGTTTTATTTAATACAAACTTCAATTTTTTATAATTTAATAAATAAGCTTCAACCAATATTTTTATATACCAATTTTTATATTTGCTTTATTTTTTAGAATCAACTCTCCATAAGTATTTTACGAATATATTAATATTCTATAAAAAATTGCAAGTTACAAGAATATTGCAAAAAGAAATCATGACTCAAAACAGATTGAAAAATAATAATATAAAATTACTAAATCACATGGAACATGGTGTAGGATTCTAAAAAAAAGAATAATGAGAAAATTTTCCGATAGATCGACTTTTTTTTTATTATTACAGTTTTCACTTGTATAGGGACATTTTCGTAATGTTCGACAAAAAACCAAGCACAATATTGTAATCTAATTGCACGTGTCTCTTTCCGACCAACGAATGAATGAAAAAGTGGAACAAGGTGAGATTTAACCAACGACACGCGTCCTCTTATATTATTAATCTTATCCTCTTAATTATTTTCATCCGCGCGCGCTCGTTTATAGGTTACACAACGCCATATTGAAAACGCGACAGTGTTGCACTGATTCGAAATGAGCGGGCGAATTGAAATCTTGATTATATTTGCTTTCGATCAATAATCATCATTGTTACAAAATAAATTTCTTAATCACTTTATTGTTTTTTATATCATGAATTCATTATTAGTTAGATAATATAGTAGATAAATTAATGGTTATAAAAATAATCTAAAAATAGGTTTGCATTTCATCTTTGAAAAATATTTTATTTTTGTCTTTTCTTTTATATATTTTAATAGTTTTTTTATTTTAATTTTAAATTATTTTATAACTTCTCTTCTAAAAAAAATTTAAAGTAATTTTTTATCAATTTTTATCAATTACTTTGAAAAATTTTTTAAATTGCATTAATCGCGGGAAAATTTAAATGTTAACTGGTTCATTTATATTTGTCTAACCAAGAAAATGTTATCATTCATTATTTCTTCAATCATACATAATTATTTAAATTAATTTATTTAATATTTAACTATTCTTAATAGAATTTTATTAATATATGTTATTATATAACTATAAAAAATAAACAATGAATTAGTTTGTCTATTTTTTTCACATCATTTCATAATTACTGTAGCAGAATCATCGTATGCTATGAGTTGATCCATGATATTTCTGGAGCAATATAATTCATCACTGGAGAAACTACCGTTCATACATTAACATGATATCTGTAGATAGTCGGCACTAGATCAACAGACGGTTCAGTCTGCCTTATCGACACCATGAGTTACGCTCGTTTTTTAGTGATAACTGATGCACGCGTGCATCTACGCGCTCTTCCCTACGCTCGTTATCGTGCTTCAAAGAATCTGCTTGTCATAGCTTTGGGATTTTCGATAATAACCGTTTATTTACATTAGTTTCGCTCACAAAATCTTTCATTTTAAAAATTCATTTAATACATATGTTTTAGTTATTTGTTAGTAGAATAAATGCTAATAAAATATATAAATTGTAGATTACTTTAATTGAATATATGTTTGTTGAAGTGAATTTTAATATTAAATTCAATTTAAATATTAATGTAAGTTTATTTTTAACATCAATTTGTTTAACATATTCTTGAATACAATAAAAACTTTTTCGTTAACAATAAATATTTTAACTAATTAAATTAATATTTAAAATTTTACAAATTAATGTAATTACTAAATTAAGATTCATCTTATTTAATTTTCACTTTATAAAAAGATTAATTAATGGAAAGGATAAAATTAATATTTATCGTTCCTTGATTATACAGTTATTACAGAATGTTGAAAGCAAGGAAAGTTCACGTTCTATATTTAGATATTCTATTTGCAATAAGACTACTTTGAACGGTTAACCTAATATACAAAGTGGTTTCTAGTTACAGTTATACGTAATATGTAATATGAATAAAAAATGACTAGTAAAAAAATTAGTTGATGATGTAGATCTTTGATCTTTGATTTGTAAAATATCTATTCTATATATTTGACATTAATATTACAAGTAACTGTTATTTATAGTTACATAGTATACATAGCGTATCGAGAAAGAACGGGATTTCGATTGGAATCTGAATTTGTATCTTCCATTTCCGGGATGACTACAAATTAAACTGTACAAGTTGCTGATAGATTTCTCCTTATTCTACATTTAGGTCAGAAGCATTAGTGTAATTACAAACATTTATTTATTCATTCTATGATATTCTTATGAAAGTATAAATTTAACGATTCACTAGAAATTCTTAATTTCTCTTTAATTTATTTATTAATTTCTTTTATAACCATTTTTATAACTATAATCTGAATTAAATTTGAAATAAAAAATTAAAACTGAAATTGATATAGTAAATTTCCTTAAACAAAAGGTGTTTATAACATCATAAATTCAATTTAAAGTTTATATTATATAAATTGTTTTTTCATAAAAAAAAAAAAAGAAAATTAAAATTCACCAAATATACATATAATATACATAGCGTTTGTAGACGCAAGATAATTCTTTAGTATAGCTAGTTCATGTTGCAGCTGCATGCTGTCGCATAATTCGGCTCGGTTAACGTCGCTCGTCCGATTTGGTAGCAACGTCCGCATGAACGTTAATATACCTTACAATAAGGCAAACCACATCATGACATCCGGTTGAATACGGTACACGTTACGGCACAAGTACTTACGCGCTGCCAAAGGGATAACAGTTTGTTTATTCATCTTTTTCATTTAGAAGAAAAATCGTAACGGATACAATCGAGTTTTCAATAGTAAGTGTTTTTTCCATATTAGAATTTTGGATCTTTTCATTTAATCAAAATCTGATGCTCGATGTTGTAACATTCTTGGTTGTTCCTGATGAAGAAAAATAAATATAAGATTGTTTTCTTTTTTTTTTTTTTT
>NW_006263451.1:1175032-1178684 GCF_000469605.1 Apis dorsata
TGAATGAATAGAAATTTGTAGTTAGAAATAGAATATGAAAAAGAAAGATTATTAGTCTACTTATAAACAGCATTTCACTTAGTTTGCATATGTATTCATATTTTCTATAGAAAGAAAGCAATTTTTTTAAAAATATGTTTTGAATATATTACACAACTTGAGAAAGTCTTGTCTCATATTATTATTCACAATTAGTTTTACATGATAGAAAAAGAAATATACCTATCTACAAGTATACATTTCAACACGTTCAGTAGTGAATGCATTGAAAATACATTTCAAAGCACGTAGCAAGATTGTCAGAGGCAAAACGTGTACGCAGAGAACAGGACAACGTCTCATTTGACAAATGATATGTTCTATCTTATCGCTGTTTATCTCTTCGGTTGTAACCGGCAATCTCTCACCATCTTCAAATAAATCAGTATTCCGTCTCCGGCATCTCACGAGAAAAATCTATAACAAGAAACATTCGATGTAATTTTCTGCTTATTTTTTTCTAAATCATATTTCTTTTTTTATAATGTTGTTAGCAATTTGGTAAGTAAGGAAAAATTCATTTTAAATATTTTTTTTATTATATCAAAACTGAAAGAAAAATATATTTTTTGAAATATAAAATTCTTTTTTTAATTAGTAGTCTTAAAATCTCTTTGATATTCTCAAATATAAAAGAAAAAATATGATGATGATATTCTCAAATATAAATATATCTTATTTATACTTTCCAATTTATTAATACATTAGTAAATGAAATTTGAAAAAAATTAAATATTAAAATGTAAAGTTAGATTGCAACCAATAAATAATACTAGTGTAAACAATAATTACTAAAAAGAAATTATATACTAGGTAAATGATATATCGAGTCAAGAGTGACAAAAGCTTTGTTGTAACAATCTCATCAAGAAGAAAAAACGTGAAGTTTGTCAAATGATGAATCGTAACATAGGAAAACCGGAATTTACTTTCAGCAAGCTGGTTAATCTCTCATTGTGTTCCGTTTATGACCGTGACGGAAAGTGCACCTCTTTGTTGCCAGCCGGAAGAACGCGGAAATTCGTGCTCGAAATCGACAATCGAAATCAATAATCGAAATCAACAATTTGAAATTGCGATTGTCATTCAATCCCTTTATACTATTCTTCGTGTTCCATAAATAAATTGAGGATTTTAATCGTTGCCTATTTAGACATTTGGAATCTAAAATACAAAAAAGAAAAAATAGAAATTACTTCATTTTTAAAATTGTTTTTTTTTTCTATTTAAAATTCTATTTTTTTTAACAAAGATCATAGTCAATTTTATGTCTAAATTTATCTACATGTATCTACATGTAAATATATCTTTCGAAGTTATTTAACAACTAACTCTGATAAAATTGATTTCGTTAAGTTTTATATATATATATTTTTGAAAATGATATTCTTTGTACATACTTTGTCACAGTCAGCAATTTATGTTAGTTGCTTGAGAATTCTCCTTTAAATTCTAAAATATTTTCTTTATCAGGTATTAGAAACATTAAAGTTCTTGAGATATACTTACTATATATACTTACTATATATTTTTTTATTTGAATATTTAATTTTTTCTAAAAAAAGAAAAAATGAAAAGAAAAGAAAAGAAAAAAAAGAAGTTTAAATAAAACTTATAATAAAGTCTAAATATTAAATTAACTAAGTAATCAGATTAAAGATAATTATATTCTTTACTTCATATTCCATAAAAAATATATTATTTGGCCAATATTATAAAATATAATATTATAAAAACCAAATACAATTTGTTCACAATAATACTTCATTTTCATAATAAAAATATCATAGTCACAACATTATTATTTTTGTTTTATCAATGAACACGTGTTTCTAATGTCAACACTGATTCATACATTATCACATGTGTTCCCTTCCAAATACATAAATTAAATAGAAGAAAACAAGAAAAAAACAAAAATAATTATTTACCACTACATCAAAATAAGTATCTTCAGAGATCATTGGCTTTATTTTCTTTGCGAGTCTCACAAGAAATTTTTAATTAATAACCTAACCTCGTTGCGAAATTAATTCTAAACAACCGTGATAAACCGAACGTTCCCAGCTAATGGATAATCGCATCGTAGCTTCACTTATCATATCAATTACGAGAATGCTCGAATTATCTATGAACTGCGTCGTCATACGCGAGAAAAAATCATTGTAAATGATCGTGTCGCCGAAAGAACGCAATGCGACAAAGTTGCGTGACTCATGCACCACGGCTAATGCATTCCACCATGATGTCATAATCTTGCTCTCATGCGAGCTTCTTCCTCCTTTCAAAGAAAACCTTCGATCTTGTTTTACATAGTATTTTAGTCGTATATTCTTTCGTTTCGCTCTGTTAATCGTGTCTTTATCTTACAAATGAAAAAAGAAAAAATGGAGATATAATTTGTCGTGTCAGTGATGAAGGTTGCAGCAGAAAAACTTGAGAAAATGTAAGTGAAACTTTAGGTTACCGTTGCATGAAACTTGTTTGATTGACAGTTGGATTGATTACAATGCATTGATATGTAATTGTAGATAATTTGTTAAATGATTGGATTTTATAGAATTTTTTGTTTTATGAAAAATATACGTGATTTTTTAGAATATTGGAAAAATTATTAATTGCAAAAACTATAAATTTCAATATAATATTAAGTAAATTATAGTATAATATCTGTCAAGAAGATTTAGAAATTATAAAAGTTTTTTTTTAAACTCGATGAAATTATTAATTTAAAAACTTCATCATATAATGAAAAGAAATCATTATTTTATTTCTATACATAATAACATAATAAATGAATGTTTTGATATCCAAAGTTAACCTCAAATTATTTACCCTTTGATCACATCAAATAACTTGATTAAAAACAAAAAATATAGAAAGTTAAAAATATCAATATATTATTAGAAATAATTAAACTACTTCATATATATTATATCTTAATTAAAGATTAAATTCTCTACTGAATTAATAATTCTCGTTTAAATTTTCAAAATTTAATACGAATACGGACAAAACATATTCCTCATCGTTGCAAAGTTAAAAGAGAATTAAGAACTATTACGTACACTCACTCTCGTATCATACGTCTTTATAATCATCCTTTGCAGAGACATCAATGTTTGGAACGTGGCGATAAATCGTAATTCCAGACAAATCTACGATCGAATTCGAGGAAGAGGTGCGGTTCACGCGGGTGTAAAACGAATCGTTAAAGGATGGTTCTCACATTCGCGTGGACGATCACGGCTTTTACCGACGACGTAATTACTCGTTGCTCACTTGCGTCTATTGATCTTAAACGGAAGCAACCGGGGTCTTAGGTGTGCTTCGCACGCACGCAGCGCGCATTTTAATGGAAGACGTACCGTTTCCTCTGTACCGGAATGGATTAGTCATGACCTCCAAGAAGTTTCCCAGAAAGCTAGTGTAACGAACTCAACGACGGCACTTCGAATGACGTGTACGACGAATCATGTTTTCTACAGGAGTGTTCATGTATTACTCGTGTTGTCAACATTGATTAGATCGACAATAGCATGATGATAATTTGATTCAATTAGTTTATAAAGATAGTTTTATTTTGGTGTCGTTGATTTTATTTTTTTTTTTT
>NW_006263451.1:1178921-1195446 GCF_000469605.1 Apis dorsata
TTAATTTATTCACTATTATTTAATCTAATTATTCAAAAATATTTATTATCTAAACACGTTCAAATTAATATCACATTTTGTTCTTTTATTTTTTAATTATTTTAATTAATTAGTTTAAATTTGTATAAAAATTAAGAATTTTAATGATATCCATTGATTCAAACATTCAATCTAATATACATTTTAAAAATAAATTTGATAAAGTTGCATTTTATTTCATTATTTTCGTGTATCTTCATGTCAATTTGTATTATACATGATGATGTTCAGGTATAAGATAATTACATAGAACGAAATCCGTGAACAAGCGCAACTTTTAACCTCGAAAATGTGTCTTCTATTCATTAACATGACAATGGTCGACCCTGGTCAGCTGGAACGAACCTTCACTATATGCAAGCGTGCTCCACGAGTGTAAATTCATTGTCTGTGCCATTCAATTCTTCTTCAGGGTCGTCTGTGTGTTTTCGAAGACCTGGAACTTTACGGCTTCGAAAGTTCGAAAATCGACTGATTCTTCTTTGGAAAGAAAATGGACTGATTCTTCATTTTCATGTAAATATAACTAAAAAATTACACCATTATAATATATATGTTACAAATTTTGGGATTTAGTTTTAGTTAGATAGTTTTAGATAGAAAGTAGAAAGTTTCATTCTAAAAATTATTATAAATTAATTAATTATAATTAATTATTGAGTATCATTTCATTAAACTGTCTTGACAAAAGCATCATAGAAAACTCTTATTATGCAACCATTTATTATAATTATTATAATACGATATTAAATTGTTTTAAATTCCGGAAATTTATCTTAACTAATTAGTAAAATATTTTCAACTAATACCTTTGAATCCAATCTTCAAAATATTTTTTACTCTCCTATAAATTCCTCGACCCATAAAACTAGGTTAATCTCCACACATCAAAATTCAACGCCCAATGAGCAAAAAAGAGATTAATGTGCCAATGACGAAACATTCACGACATCCGTGCTTCCTCTCTTCATCATTCCAACTAATGATAGCGTTTAATTCGGTCTGGGGTCCCAGTGAATACTAGTCCCATCTCTGGGGTCATCTTTCCATACGAACCACACACTGGTCTGTCGGCTATACGAGTCGGATGACTTTTAATGTATCTCTGTTCCTCCTTACCGGCTGTTCGCCTCTCCCTTTCCTTTCTTTATTGTCCGGCTGGTAAGTGCGGGTGGTGAGGACTGGACCTCCCCCTCCCTCTCTTCACGCTACTCCTACTCACACACGTTACCACCACCACCATCGTGCAACTGCTCCTCGTGGACCTAACACGTTCGAATTAGTCGTCTCGTTAACCAGCCTCGTGGTGCATCGTCGATTAACTTCGCGTTTATTTCTCCCGAATGATTGAATTTCTCTGGTTTGATGAACAATACGAGAAACAATAAACGCAGGTCAATATCGCGATTTGTTACGTGTTGCTTACTTTGATCGGTGCACGACGAATCCTTCGGTGCTGAAATTGAACTGGACCTGCGCGAACCTGGCTCGGTTGATAGACCGGTTTTGTCGTTCCATCGGGCTTCCATCCGGAATCACTGGCCTGAATGTATGTTGCTGGGAGCTTGATTGGAGGTTAGGAAAAAGTTAAAAAAGTAATAAAATAAGGATTTGTATATTAAATGATATTAGGTTATATAATAAAGAAAGAAAATTTGTTAAAAATTGATTAAAGAATATAGATTTGTTGATAGTGACTTCTTGTGATTTGTTGTGTTTGACAATCTTTCATTTAAAACCTATTGATCCATAAATTATTTATTATTATAAAAGATTTGCGTGTTTATTAATTAATTTTATCAATTAATATAAAATTATAATTTTAATGAGTGAAAGAAAAATAATTAAAAAATTTATTCGTCAGAACTGCGCATGATCAATGTATCTTGAAAATTTATAATTATATGAATCATCGTTTACCAACGAAAATCCAATCAAACAATAAAGTGTCATTTTTACATTCATTGATAAGTTTATCAAACAACTAATTATTATAAATTTTACGATTATGGCAATTACACTTTTACTTTGTTGGAGATTTTTGATTCGATCGAAACGGAAATTTGTCGAAAGTCCGATGCTTGACTCACGTACAGGTAGACTGGGGAAGGGCAACGTAGGGTCACGTGTCTCGAGTCGAACGAGAATCGATTGAACCGCCGGGATCGGGCGCCAGTGTGCGTCGAGACGAGGATCGATCGAGGCAGGTGGATCATCGTGTGCGACTTGTGCGGGTAGGGCGTGTCGCATGTTGCTCGTGTTAAAAAACCAATGTTCTTGTTATACAATTATAGTGAAATTACAGTATGAACTATATGACATTGGCCTATATATTTTATGTTAGAATTGTAAAAATTAACATAATAGTGAGGTGTCATAATTCTTTGTTTAATATTGAATTATTATGATATGATAAGTGTATAAGAAAAGTGTTTCTGAATGGTGTAACAAGTGGAACATTAATATTATCTGTTGTGATTTTTTTGAAAGGAAACATATTCAAAGGTGATAATATACAAGATATTTTCGAGATAAACTGTGACTTCATTAACACAGTGTGTATGTTTTTTTTACTATTTTGAAACAAAAGATAATCGCTATTTCTAGAAAAGTTAATACTGTCAAATATAGAAAATATGAAAATTTAACACAATTATATATTATTTAGGTAACTTTATAACCGATTATTAATTATTAAATCATGATACATAATAAAATTTATCCAAAATATTTTCATAAAACTATTAAAAAAAATACAAATAGATAAATATTATATAAAATGTTGCGATAAACATTAAAATTATGCCCTTGTAAATATCGCATTACGTTATCTCACCAACAGACGAACGATCGAGCGTGAATATGTATATACGGGTAACAGCTGCGTAGAAATTTTTATAAAATAACACATGTCCATTGCAAGGGTCCCCAAAAGTTTTCCAAAAGTCAGTGAATCGTCAACCGGTTGTGTAACTATATAACCATTGTTCATGTCAGTAGTTTGCGAACTCGGAGGCGCGCATATCGTGTCCTGTCCAGAAGAAAAAAGGACATCTGGTGAACTAACAGAAAAAGAGAAAAACGAGAGTCGGTAATAAGGGAGTGTTAAACTTTCTATGCTTTTCTCAGTGTTGTTATATGCCCTCTCTTGTTTCGATGTTTCGTGCACACGCGCGAGCGCGCGTCAGAGCGTGCATTAGTGCCACGTGCATTCGCCAAGGGAATCCTGCATGGCTGGAGTTCCTGGCATGCCTGACAAAAACCGCGATACTTGTTGCTCGTCGCGTGGCCTGATGTAATAATAGTTCGTCCACTCGTTGCGTCACGTTCGAGGACGCGTCGCGAGTCGAGAAATCACCGTCTCGATATCATTCGTGGGCACGCGATATATCGTTGGAAAGAGATAGAGAAAAGCTGAGTGCGCAGCAAATTAACATGTTTCGAGACGGAAAAGTAAATAAATTATGATGCATCAAAAGATATTGTGTGTTTTATAATAGCAGGTTATTAAAGTGAAATGAATGATTGAAATTAATGAAAAATATGTATAAATCATTATACCATAGAAAAATTATATAAAATCAGGAATTTGATAATTTTTATAATTTTACAATAAAAAAATCTTTCGAAATTGATTAAAAATTGATTAAAAATTCTCTTGAATTTTTTTCCTAAATTGGATTAAATACATTTGATTGAACCTAATTATTTGATTGAAATCTGTTGGCTTATTCTCGTAATGTTCATTCTTACAATTTACGCAAGTTTCTTTTACCGGTTTTTATAACTTCCACCTGTCTCATTTTCTTTTCTTCCGTCTTACACTGAGAAAGGATAGTTATCTCGAACATAATTGAGGCAGTAAATGTTCTTTTACCTAGTAGTACCGCGTTCTTTCGTCGAAACGCATTCTTCTAGAGAAAACATTGTCAAAGAAAGTTAGAAATATTTTCTTCGCGTTGAATCATGTATATTATGTTAAATTATTAAGAATAATTTAGGCCATGATAGAATTTTATAAAATTGATTAGTGATTAAAGTACATAACCTAATCATGTTATAAATGTTAATATGATTTAAACAAAAATTTCATTTTATATATTTATATTTTTAATATATTTTTTTTCTTATTTGATAAGATATTATAATGCTAATTGCTAACTGATTTTATCATTCTATATCATGATTCATAATATACTACTAGTCTATTGATTATTCTGATATAGAACATTAGAAACTCATTAAGAACATGCTATAAGGTTATGTCTCTCATGAAATTCGTGTTGTTCGGGCAGTTTATTTCTATCTTGCAATTCTGATATTTTTAGATACGATTCTATGTTTGACTGTGACTCTTGCCTCATGTGTTATGTTATAATCCAGCCTCGAAATATAGCGTACATCTGGGCAAATATACAGTTCGATTTCACGAGCGCATCCGACGAATAACAATTGACTGGCAATCGAGACGGTCTGCTTTGTTCCGTTTTTAACTTCTCAACGAAGGAAAGATAACATCCTTTGAAAGAAACGTGTTTATATGATTTTCTTCGTTCTACGATTTGTATTTAGGATATCTTTATTGAAATTTCATAATTTTTTTATATTTAAATTTTGTTGGATTTAAATTGCATGCGTTTTTAGAGGTTATGGAGAATACAGAAAGAAGAAAGGAGACGTTCCTTGATCAAGGTATACTATGTGAGGTTATGTTTATTATGTATTAGAAAATATATAGTTGACATAAATTATTAGATTGAAATTAATATTTTAAACTTTGTAATTAGCACAATGCTTTAAAATTTCATTGAAACTTATTTATACTTCATCGTAACATTTTTTTAAAAAAAATATTCGGAAATGTAATGAAATTTTAAAAGAAATTTCTGTTTACCATTGTAAGTCAATATCCAGGTATTGATTTATCAAAATCTGATATCTGAAAGTGTTCATGAAACCTTTTCACAACAAGCTATGAGTTAACATAACAGAATGGATTGTATATAAATCCATTTGAAAGTTGTAAATCAGTCAGATAACAGATATTTCTACAATACATGTTTTACAATAACCATACACTCTATCATACGTTTACTGCGTACATTTTAACTGAAGATAATTCTTACAATACTCTTACAATTGTCAGATGCGTAAAAATAAAAGCCATAAAAATTATTTGAAAAGATTTAAAAACATTTCGTACAAAAATATGCAAATGTACTTGTAGGAATAAATTACGTGTAAAATCGACTCATTATCGTACAACATTAGGTAATGAAAAATAGACTTGCATGTTAATTATATATAATTATAATAAGCAATAGCGATGTTAGGGCACACACATAATTTTATCTTTAATACCAGTCTTCGTCAACATTTTCTTCCATATATACGCGAAAATGAGCGAACGATAAGCGAACGAAACTGTTCAAGGTTCCGGTTAAGTCCGCGCATCAATCGTTCGACTGGTTGCAATAATTCTGCCCCCTTATTCGCTGGCTCTGATCGTTTTCTCGGGACGATAGCCTTCCTCGAAGTGATTTCGCGCGATTATGCTTTTCAATGCCGCCAGTATTTAATTATGCGCTCGAGCGGCCGCGATTTGTCGAGAGAGGTCGAAGTGTTCACAGTGCTCGTATTACCGCGTAAATGCCCGTGAATTCTCGGCATGTTAATGTTAATATACCTTGCCCCATAAATGCTTTCAGTCTATAGCGATAACGATTGCATTTCATGGAGACAAACAGAGATAAACCGAGAATTTCCCTGGAACGTTATTCCCTAGAACGGATTAAAATGATAGAGAATGGAAGAAATAAGCCTCTCTATTTTTTATGCATTTAAATATATATTATTATTAAATATTAATGTATTAATTATTTATTTAATTTTTATATTTTTTTTTAATAAATTAATATCAATATAGTAATATCATATAGATACATATATTCTTAAAATCATGTTCGAAAACCTGTTACAACGATCTTGAAAATGTTTTTGAAATTAGAAATCTGAATAAATTTCATCACTTAAATATTCGATTAATTTTGTTCCTTTTATAAATCTCTAAGAATTTTTTTATCAAATTATTTAGTTTTATCTTGGATTTATCTTATCTTTAAGGGAAAATCTTAATTTTATATTTTTAGATTTTAATTTAATTGTATATTTGAATATCATTATAGATATATTATATTGAAAATAAATGGATTAAATTTTATGAAAGAGAATTATATTGAAACTTATTAATATTATCTATATTTTTTCGTAAATTATCTATATAATTTAAATATGTTTAAATAAATATCGATATATTAAGATACAAATCATGTATGCATACATTAACACAAATTTATCAGTATAATATACATGAATTAAAAATGTTAATTATATATACATATATTGAATGCATAATTATCTGAAAATTAAGAACATGGATTTTAATTCCCTAATATAATTTTATCGCGTTTCTTTTCGACAAATCGTGAACTCTTAGAGAAGAAGAAAATTTCCCAAATGAATTTTTTTTTCCTTCCATCGTTCAGTGAATTTAATTTGTTCACTAAAAATATCTGATGTCGATTGCGAACGATTTAACGCATTATTAAGAATTCCTTTCAACGATCTAGTTAAAATCATTTTAAATGGGACCCCGTTTCCTGACCCATTGAGCGCTACAATCAAGTTTAATTAGCGGTATTATGAGTCAACTAGAATCATTATCGTGTCCAAATACGTCGCAATTTGTGTAGTTATTTAGAAATCGATGACCTGAAAAACTATGTTTCCTCAACTAAGTTGTATGGTCGATGAATTGTAAAATATCTTAATATATCTTGATATATTGATGGCTCATTATTTTGTGGATTTGGAATATAATTGAATAAATTTCAATAATAATTTTATTGGTGTGTAATTTAAAGATTATTATTCAGTATGCGCATATAGATTCTTTTAATTTGAACAAAATTGTTTGCAATGGATAGTATTTCATCAACGTTTTCTTCCTTTTTTTTTAATAATTATAAATTTATTCTCTCATGTCCTGCGTATCCTGTCCTATAAATCTTTAAACTCGTTTCTCCCATCTTAGAAAACCTGTCCTGTAACTTTGATTTTTAAGTGATAAGTGATACCTTGCTTCGTTTTACAAATTTATCAGTGTACAAAATGGAATGTCTAAATTAAGCTATAATATTATAAAAACTTGATTATATATAAATTATTTCGAATACTATATATAAATAATCTTACGAATATCAATATTTTTTTAAATATTCGAAAAGATGGAAAGGATGAATAATCTCGAATTCAAATAATAACAATTGTGATAAATTATAAAATTGATATTAAAATTATTTCTTGTTATTATTAGATTAAAAAAAAAAATTTCACATAAAGAAAAAATGGAAAACGTATATATATTTTGCCTCAATGATTTTTATTTTATTTCAAAGATCAGAACTCACGGCACAACGATTATATAACCTTCGATTCTCCTAACAATAAGTTCACAGAACTGTCACCTTCCTACCAAAAGTCCTACGAAACATTTATCTCTTTCAATCCCCTTTCTTCTCCACAAACCGCACCCGTATACCAAAAATATTGACCCATTTCCACCTTACGAGCAACAATCGGCCATCTAAAAATAGTTACACTATTCAGTAGAAGTATCCATATCTCACTTCTGTGTCGCCACGAAATTTCAAAGGCCGGAACGAATTCCAGGCAGACAATGTACACTATACGCCTACACGATACACGATACAAACGATGTTGATACATTCGTGAACACATTTTTTTCACGATAAAGTCTAAAAACAAACGTAATCAAATCGATGTGCTAAGAATATCAATTAATTTAAGATAATCTCGATCAACATTTTTTTTTTCTTTTCGTATCAAAATTTATATTTATTTTAACAATACTACAAAAATCTTCTATACTATATATCGATCGGCAACAAATGAATCCCAATCGACATTTTTATGTCAATCAATTTTCGCATTTGTTTCCATCTTTCAAATATCGATCGAAAAATATATTAACACCCTGTATATAGCACTCGAGACTCAACTCCTTTTCAACGAATAAATACATGGATCGTAAGCAGCTACTGGTCTTACAAATTACGTACGAGCATTTATCGTTGAGTCGGTATCTAAACCTTGTACGAGCAGCCTATTTATCTCGTTAAGCGATGAATGCTCTTTCGAATAATGGGGCGACTATCGTTCCCCAACAATGGGCTGGCAATAAAAAAAAAAAAAAAAAATAAAAAAAGAAGAAGAAGAAGAAGAAGAAGAAGAAAGGAAACGGGAGAAACTGGAAGACTGGTTTCTATGATCGCTCGGTATATTTGTCACTTCGTTGAAAATGGAGCTTGGCTCGCCAATTACGTTCAATTGATC
Organism: Apis dorsata; assembly: GCF_000469605.1. Taxonomy (NCBI): domain Eukaryota; kingdom Metazoa; phylum Arthropoda; class Insecta; order Hymenoptera; family Apidae; genus Apis; species Apis dorsata. Next base: position 1,187,376 of record NW_006263451.1, read on the forward strand.
GTAGGTGCGATGCATTCTTCACGGCGAATTGTGTGGCCGTCGTCTGATCGTTGCTCGTGATGGATGCGGTAATTTGCAGATGATGCAATTGTTCTTATTGTGGAAATGGTAATTCGCGGGAAAAGATAGAGGTTATCTTACGGGTGACGTGAGCCGAGGTCTTTCGAGAAATGTTTCCTTCTGCTTTCGAATATATTCGTACGTGTGATAAATAATATCCAACAAGTTATTTATTAATGGAAATTTGAAATTTCGACTCGAATTTTTTCTCGAGTCTTTAGCGTTTTCTCTTCGATTCTTGGAAACGAGATTTTAAAATGATTACTTTCATAATATGAAAGTAACCATTTTAGAGTTGCTATTTTTATTAATTTTTAAAAATTGAATGAAATTTTTTATTTGACTCGCATTTATTTTTTCACTTGTCACATAAGCGTCCAGATTCGATCTCTCTAAAATGGGCATTATTGCCTTCAGGATTTATCCTTTTGGAAAAAAATTCCCAAGTGCAAGCATTATTTTATTCATCAAATATTATTATTACACTGCATAATATATTTACAGTAAAAGTTGGATAATTGTATGGGATCTATGAGTTATCCTCGATGAGGATAAACATTATTACTCATGAATATATTTTATTTTAATTCTCTTTCGTTATCTTGTTCTATATCCGATGTAAAATATAAAAACAATTTTTTTTTCTGATAAACCATTAAATTTCGATTCCATTGTTCCATAAATTTTCCCGTAAGTTCATCAAACTTTTATCGTATATATATATATATTACAAGCATCATTGTCGTAGAAATAAACGATCTTGATGAACTTTTTCCACAAAAATCTCGATGATGGTTTCAAAGCAGATGCGACAACCCCAACGGTGCGTGGTTTACGAGCGGTTTAATGGTCGGCCATTTTTAATATACAGCGGGATTTCTGCATTTCTGTGAAATCCACACGCAGTTATTTACGCAAGGATTGTTTTAATGTTTACGAGTAACATGACACAGTCGTGAATTTTTCAGCTTTAATGGATCACTGCCGAGAATCTAGAAATAAGGAGTTAAGATGGGCGGAAGTTATTCCTCGGTTTCGAGATTGCAGCGATGAAATGTCGGGCGATAACTTTTTTTTTCGAAGCAATCAGTATCATCTCTGATTCGAGCAAAAGTCAAAAGATCGTATTTAATGAATTATTCCATTCCACGATAATGGATTCTTTTATTATTTCTCAATGTTATATTCTTTCTCATTTTTATAAAACTTGCTTCTACTATAGGGAGGAAAAAAAAGTAATAAATATTTGATTCAAATCGTATCTTTTCTATAAAATTTGATGAAAATTCATTCGTTTCGTGTGTAGGGAATAAAATTAAGAAAATTTGACTCGTTTAAAAAAAGTGAAATTAATTTAAAATTAAAATTTGGGTTATATAAATCCAGATACGATATAATGCATTGATCGTTCAAAAAGCGAAATAACAAAAAATTGTTTGTAATATTTTATTATATTATTAAATTTCAAAGTTTAAATTTCTTAATTTAATTCTCTTTCATTCAATTTTATCGTGTCTTTCATCACACATAAAGAATATGTAAATATATAAAGGTAATTTTTAACGCTTCATTTATTATAACAATTTCAAAGAGATATTCATGAATCGTGAAAAAATTGTCAATCGTCAATATTTGTGATTCAAATAACTCTGTCGCACGATATGATACACAAAAGGAGGCATTGATGTATGAATTCTGTAAAAAGTACACTATCAATCTCTTTATAACAATCACAATGAATACTCGAAATATATATACATATATTTTTGCTTGAAAAACGAATACCTACGATTTCACGTTGATTTACACAAATAACACGGTTGTTCACCTGTTTCAAAAGACGTTATAATAGACGTACACGATTGTTCCCCCAATATCTTGGCAACCGATCGAAATCGCATTATGGGATAACGTATCTTTGTCGTAATTTTCAAAAAAAGTGTTCCCTTTATTCACTGACAATTCCTCGAATCGACAAACACACGGTGAAACACGATTGGACGACGAAAAAGACCGCCGTCCCCGCAGAACACATTCGATACACGGAACGAATCCAATCGCGTCACATATACACGCACAGATACCGTTCTACACATACACGCACAGATACCGTTGTACACATACGCGTCATCGTTGCAAGAAATGAAATTCTCTCTCTCTGTTGGAGGGACGTCTCCATGTTCGGTCTCGAAAGAGCGAGATAAAAATTTTCTTTCTCGAAAAGAAGAAAAAGGAAAAAAAAAAAAAAAGAAAAAAAAAGAAACCAGTACTTGACGAAAAACAAAACGCATTAGAAAAGGAAAAGAATCTTGAAAAAAGAAGAGAAAGAAAAAAAAATGACAAACGAAAGAACAAGAGAAAGAGAAAGAAAACGAGATAAGAGGAGACAAAGAAAGAAAGGGACACATTTGGCGCGGTATATTACATAGTTTCTCACGGTGGTGGAAGAGGCGTGCAAACCGACGACGAGAATAAAGGCGAAAGAAAAAGCGCATAATGTCGCGGCTCTTCCCAATTACTGCGATTAAACGGATTCCCTCACAAGGGAAACTATTACGCCGTGAAAGCCGGCGGTTGCTTGTGCGACGAAGAATGGCAACCGTGGAAAGGAAAAAAATCTCGCGGGAGGAGTGTCACGTTGAGCGACATAGATAATGGTGGTTCCGTGGAGGTGGAAAGAAAAAAGAAAGGAAGAGGGGGGGGGAAAAAAAATAAAAAAAAAAAAAAAAAAAAATAAAAAAAAAAAATAAAAAAAAAAAATAAAAAAAAAAAATAAAAAAAAAAAATAAAAAAAAAAAATAAAAAAAAAAAATAAAAAAAAAAAATAAAAAAAAAAAATAAAAAAAAAAAATAAAAAAAAAAAATAAAAAAAAAAAATAAAAAAAAAAAATAAAAAAAAAAAATAAAAAAAAAAAATAAAAAAAAAAAATAAAAAAAAAAAATAAAAAAAAAAAATAAAAAAAAAAAAAAAAAAAAAAAAATAAAAAAAAATAAAGAAAAGAAAAAAAATTCAGTAGGAGAAGCTACACACGAAAGGGTGGGTGGATGGTGAGGGGATGGTTGGACTAAGGTTGGAATGGAAGGAAAGGGAAAGGCAGGCAGATAGAGAAGGTGGAGGAACGATGGAGGATTTATGTAATTTGTGTATATGACTTGAATAACTGCCTACATAATATAACGGGTGGTGGCTGGAGTGCGCGCGAGCAGGCGACGCCCTTCATCATGGAGCTTTAATTAAAATTACGTACGTTTGCTGCTTGTAACGTGCGCCCACCACTCTCCTCTCTCTCTCTCTCTCTCTCTCTCTCTCTCTCTCTTTTTTACCCTTATGCCCATACACACTCTCAGATCTACTCAGGTACACCTCTGTCTCTTTTTTCCCATTTTTCTTCTTCGTTTTTTTTTTTTTTTTTTATCACTCTCCGTCTTCGTCTATTTAATATTTTTATGAGCTTTTCACGACGTCCGCGCGTGTACTAGCTTAAGTACGTACGTATGCACGTGCTCTCCCTCCCTTTCTCTCTTTCGAGTGTGCGCCCGCGGAAAAAGGATACACACAGCGTCTTTGAAAGGCGTTCATAGCCGCTGCTTAAAGTGGTATTTTTTTCGTCTCTCTCTCTTCATAGTGGCTGGTTGCCTGTGTCACCCCATCTCACGTTCTTCCCTTCGTTTTCTTTTCTTCGCCGTCTATGAGGTTTCACGAGCCTTTCTGAGCCGGCCCATTCGTACGTGCGTTAGATGGCGCGAATTCTCATTTGTGAAAATTCGTATGAAAGAATTTCCATGGGTAACGCGACGGTGTTCCCAAGGCGTCGATTGTAACGGCGTTGGAGAAGAAAGGGGGAAAAAAAAAAAAAAAAAAAAATACTTGAATTGTACCCGGTGTCGGCGTGACGCCGTTTCAACCCCTCGTAGTAGACGTCGTAGTAGATTTTGACACTGTGAAAAGAGCGAACAACGTTGAGGAAACGTTGCGGCCCGTTTGGAAGAATTATTTGCATCCGAAGCGGGGTATGATGTTAAATATTCATTTTTATTTTAATTAATTTTTTAAATATTTGGAGTGCATTTCAAATTTAGAAAAATTCGTGGAAAATACCACTTTTGAGGTTTTTTTGGATTTTTAAAATGTGGGACTCGAAAAATTTCCTCATTATGCTCATGGCATTTATTTGAATTTGAAACGTTTTTTAAATCAATAAAAATGAAAACGCTGAAAAGCTCTTCCGTATATCGTTCGCGACAGGAAACATCGATTTCGCAATAATCTTCCCCGATTCGAATTTTTTTTTTGTTCGATTGGCGGTGTGTCGTACACGGTCCGGGTCCACGGTTTGTCCAATGTTTGTCCACTCTCTTCAATCACTGCGAATGTAACGCTCGCAACAAGTGCACGCGCAAATGATTTTTTTTTTTTTTTTTTTTTTTTTATGGTACTTTGACCGGCAAACGTTTTATCCGCGTTCTTTATTTACTCGAGACCTGAATTTATTTGCCGGCCACGATGTTGGGACGTGTGACCAGCAATGTTTTGAATATCTAACGCGACGATATCGTCATCTCTCTTTTCGTTTTTTTTTTTTTTTTTTTTTTTATAAACGTATGAGAATAATTCAACCAGCCGATGATATTTTTCTACATTTCTAGAAACAAATTATTTTCTTAACGAAGATGCGTGTGTAAGAAATTATTGTGAGTATGTAAAAATATTATTTTTTTTCTCTCTCAATTGTGAATTTTAATCAAATCAATTAATCAACCAAATCGATTAATCAACAATTAAAAATATACGATTCTATTTGGAAAAAAAAAAATAAATTTGACCTTTATACGCTTTTTACCAAAAAATTAACAACGTCCCCTTTTATAAAAATCCGGTTAACCTTTATCTGAAACATTTTTCGATATTGCCAATAGTTTCGAAAATATTGGGGATTGCTTTCATCAACTTCGTCGATACATGATAAATGTTTTTTTTTTTTTTTTTTTTTTTTTTTAACACGTTATTTCTTAGACCCTCGAATAACACCTGTAGTGGATCAAAGCGATCGAAAATATATACATTGTACATGGAATGTACAAATTTTGTTTTTATGCGTATGCAATTTATTTTTTAAAATATCACAGTATATAATTCGTATTAGAGAGACGAGAATTTCAATTTTTGTGATCATCCGTTCGTTATATCGTTAACACTTTCGTATTTTTCCTGGAAAAATATTAATCATCTCGTTAAACATAATTTTTTCATGTCACTTTCTTTGTGAATAATCAAACAACAGTTATCTATTTTTAATCATCGTAATTTTGCAAAATCGTTCTCGTCATTTTTTTTTTTTTTTTTTCGAGAAAATAAGATTTTAACAGGAGGCAATTGCTTGAAGACATCCGTGTCGACAACCGTGTCTTGATTATCTTCCGCGAACTAATCTCGCGGAGGTATCGAACAATGACGAATCAATAATGAATATTCAACGTATCCGTGAATTCGTTCGTACGCTATCCATTATGGATATCTGTTGGGATATCTGATCCCAGACAGGCTCGACGTGTTTGCGTTTAAAACCGTTGGGAAGTGCTGGTCAGCTAAGTTTCGAGAATGCAACATCGGTTTTGAATTCGTTTCCCGATAAAATTGAAGCATATAAGCGTTTATTAACGTTCCCAATGTATAACACTATCGAAATCGATATACGATATATATAACACATATTCGACGAACTTTTTCGAATAGAATCAAAAATTAATTATGGAATCGATGTAGAAAAAAAAAAAATAAGAAAAGAATAACAATTATAAAATCGAAAAAAAAAACGAAGAAGAATCAAAAATAAAAAAAAAAGAAGCAAAGGAAACGTAGAACAGAAATATGCAATATGTGTTACGAAATTGGTGTGGAGTATCGAAAAATAACCTCGATTCGAAACCGTGTTATATCCACAATAAATTACGCAGCTGTTTCAAATCGATAAACACCGCGGTTTAAAAAAAGGACACAGTTATTTTAATTTCGACACCTCTTAATGTTTCTCATACACGTTACAACGAAAATTCTTAATCGTAAAGGATAATCTTAATCTTTGATATCCGATCGCGAACATTGCATGGTAATATTTCGTCGAGTATTTCATCCATATCGTAATCTCGACAGGTTTGTTGAAAGGGTCTGTCACGGCTGAGCGACCGCGCACCCTGCGTCGGCTGCGTAACGTTTACGGGCCATCCGCATGCGGAATGGGAACCGGAGGTGATGGGGGCGGAGGCGGAGAACGTCTCGAGGACGGAGAGGTGTCGTTCAGATTGTCGGATCGGGATCGCGAGAGGGACGAGAAGTCCCTTAGCATAATGAGCCCTTTCGACGAGCAGGAGGAATGGGCCAAGATTTCAGAGATCATGGCGTCGATCGGCACGGGCCTCGTCAGGGAGTCCGTCTTCGTCACAGAGTTGGAGAAGGAGTTCCAGACGAGACTAGGTACGTATATATACCAGATACAGATCTCCGAACGAAGCTTTGCTAGAGTTTTTTTATTTTTTCCTTCGAAACAATTAGTTTCTTTCTTTTCTTTTTTTGATATTAAGATACAGAGATTATAAGAAGTTCTATCGAAATAATTTTATTCGAATGCGCAGGCTTGAGCTCGGACACTAGCAGCAGCCCTATTGTCTCCACTTCCGTTGGCCAATGGCTGTCGACGCTGGGCCTGGCCGATTACGAGACCCTCTTCATTAACTACGGATTCGACGACCTGGATTTCATAGTGAGCATCGTATCTTTATTATATTTATTGAAAGTTAAGAAACGTTAAGAGAGACGATATTATAATAGGGAGATGAAATTGGGAAAAATATGTAGATGCGTAGAGATGGAAGTGTTTTAAAAGTGTGGAACACTCTTTCTTATTTCCAGAACGGGGTTTTGGACGAGACCGATCTGAAGGATATGGAGATCAGCAGCGATCAAGAGCGGGCTGTAATAATGGACGCGGTCGGTTTATTGAACAAACGGTTGGACAAACGATCCAACGTTCAATCGGTGGACGAGTGGTTGAAAAGCATTCATTTGGAAAATTACGCGGAAACCTTTAAAAAACACTTGTACACGGATATGGAGCGCGTGAGATGCGTGTGGGAGGTCGAATTGGCGACGGTACTCGAGATCCAGAAGCCAGCGCACCGTAAGAGGATCCTCGCGTCTGTCAGTGGATCGAGCGCGCGTGCGCAGAATCGTAACTGCGCCGGGCCCAACTTGGAGGATCTCAATAAGGATTTGAACACCTTGGTGAGTGAAGTCGCTTAGTAGTTTAACCGGGTACGAATCGACGCGTGTTACCTTCTGAAAAAATATTCGTCTGGAATCGATAATGGACGAGGAAGGTGTAAAAAATCGCGAAAATATTTTAAGATTTTATTTGTAGAGTTAAATTTAGAACCTTTGGTATTTTTGGTTTCGTATGCAGAAGTTGCTTCGAAGATGTCTCTGTGGAATTTTTTCTTTTTTTTTTTTTTTGAGCGTGTAACGATTCGAGGAATTTTTGTGTTTAAATTAATCGAAATTCGTTTTATTTTATTTGAAAATAATAATGAAACGTAGATAATGAAAAGAATTAGAATATTTGATCAAATAATACGCATTAAATAAATATATCTAATACGATTATCACCGATATTCGAAATTTTCACATCTCTCGAAAAAGAAATTCCATCATTCGAACTTTTTTCGATCATAAACCAAGAAGAAAATTTTTCGATAATAAACGCGGGGATCGAGCAACAACAAAACGAGTAAAACGACCGAAAGACGAAGAGTCTGGAAAGGGTTAACGAGGTTCGTTCCGCCGAACGGATCACGTGACGCTCTTCTTCCGCCGATTCTCTCACCTGGTCCGGATAGGGGGCGCGTCACATCGCGCGTTTTAAAAGTGCAATCGAAATCAGACAGAGCGAAAGAGGGAAACGGCGGAAAAAGGGGGGGGGAAAAGAAAAAGAAAAACGGAAACAACGAGAATGGATC
>NW_006263451.1:1195608-1196910 GCF_000469605.1 Apis dorsata
TGATGAGTGTCGCGGATGAAGGGATCCTGTTAAGAATTCCGTTGAACGGGGTGTCTGACAAGGGCCGCGAAGCACTTGGGCGAAAAGAGGACGGTGGTGGCTCGAGGGTGGCTGCGACACGCCAGGGCCAAGCTCGATCGCTTCCTACCGAGCTTTCAACCGATCGCGTCATAATGTAAATATCGTGGCTAATTGGAGAGGTGTTATTGTAACCGAGGAGGGGGCGCATCAAGCTTCCGCTACCTGTTCCCCGCGTATATACACTTGCCTCACGAGGCGACACTCGAGCCAACCTTTCAGGCTGATCGCTCGGGCGGACGCTAATAGTTTTTGTTCGGGCGCCTCGAGCGCGATACGTGCATCCGTTAACGAGCTACTCTCTCTCCCCCCCCCCCCTCCCCTCCCCTCGCCTTCTCGCGCGGAGCGTCTCGCCGCTCGGCCTTTTCGACGGTGCTCCCCTTAATTAGCTAATTAAATTCGATTAATGGCCGTCGGTCGACGCGCACACGTCCAAATTGCTCTCTTTGTTCCCCCGTTTCTCTGCTTCTTACATCCATTCTTTCCTCGTAATCGAATTTCACGATTACCGGCCTCGTGGTGCGCGCGGAGTTCTCGTCGCGCTTCCAGGGAGAGGGGAGGGGCATCCGTCTGTGGATTAAAACTTCGAATCTCGATTAATCCTCGATGTGGGTTTTACGGTATATGGTGTACAAATTTGAAGTTGATTTTTTTTCCCTCTTTCGTTGAACACTCTCGTTAGATCGATATATTAATATTTTCAATTTCTTCGATCAATCAATTCGTGAAAAATTGAGGTTTAGCTATTTTTTAAATATTGGTATAATTTTCTTCGACAATTCTAAGATTTTATTATTTCTTCTAATATAATAATCGTTTGTAGCAGATTATTTAGAGCGATTATTAGATTATTAAAACATTCAAATTATCGTTCTTTACGTTTGTAAGGGAAACATTGTATCATACTTTTTTCTTTGACATCGTGTTTTTTTATTCTTTCTCGATATTTTTGATTGTTGTACAGCGTATCATTTCTTATTTTCAATCATTTTATTTTATTTTTTCAATTTTTTCTCTCTCTCTCTCTCTCTCTCTCGACACGAGACTGAAGAGAAATTATATAGGAGAGGCAGATGTAACAAACGATTCGCGGGATGTAATCCGTACGGAGAACGATACGCTCGTGTGGTTTGAATCTGGTTTGATCGTAATTCCCGGAACGGCGTGAAACGATTCATTCCCGGAGATTGCAAAAAGTTTTCTTTTTTTTTTTTTCTTTTTTTT
>NW_006263451.1:1197128-1205155 GCF_000469605.1 Apis dorsata
CGCGACGCTTTCACGAGTGTAATTGCACGTTCTGTAACACGAGCACCCCCCGGTTTTCGTGCGCGGCTTTGTAACGCTGCGCGAAAATTTTTCGCGCCGACATGTGTCCATTTTTATTTTTGGCTCCGCTGACGTATCGGAAATTTGCTTGTAACGCGGCCGAAACGCGACGTTGGAATGTAAAAAGGTATTTGCTCCGGTCGTTCGTTCGTTCAAATAAATCTATTGGAAGGTTTTACGTTCCACGGTCGAAATTAATGGAATGTATCCGTGTTCTATGGTGTTAATATTGACGTATTCGGAGTTTACATTGTTGACGAAAGGCAAAGTTTCTTCAGCGGTTCGAAATCCCCCTTCCCCTCCCCTTTTTTTGAAACAGAATACAGAAATACATACAACTTTATAATTAATTTTATAATTTTAATAGACAGTCTAATATAAATATTCTGTTTTATATATACAATATTTTGTTTTGATAAATACTTATCTAATGTACTTATATTTTTAAAGAACATGAACTCATCTTCTTAAATATAATTTTAAAAAGGACAATTTGTTTTATATTTTAAATTTTTCAAATTTCCTTAATAATTGAAAATTAGAAATATTTTCATATCTAGAATGAAAATATCTCTTTACGATGAGAATATGTATATATATTTTATTATTACAAACATTTAATGCAAAGAAAAAAATCAGAAAGAGCTATTTCTTTTTTTTTTTTTTTTGTAAAATCTCTACGACAAGGCTCTCTCAAATTACTCTCAAAAATTCGGCGGTACCTCGTTTCCGCAGAAGTCGAACATACAGCAGCTGAAGGAGGAGATACGGGAGAAGCTGCCGGAAACAACGACGGAGGGTAATGGCGGTACGTCGATAACCGGAACGAATTCGACCGGCACGAGCACATTAAGGCATCGCAAAAACAGGCCGGCTCCGCAGCCACCCCAACGACCCAGTTCGCATAATGGGGCGATCTCGGCACCGGAACAACTCGAGATCAGGGCACCATCAGAGTTGCTCCTCGGTGTCCCGTCCACCCTCAAGACGCAATGGAGGCACCAGCCAAAAGCTCTAGTCACCGGCTGCGTCACGTACGTCGCCAACGTAAGTCTAATTGCTTCCGTTCTTCCATCCCTTCTATCTCTTTTCTTGCTTCTTAGTATTTTACATGTCTTTTGCCGTGTCTTCCTTCGACGGAACTATTCCTTCCAGACAGCCAAATCTTTTTAGTGCTTTTACGCGGTGGATGGATTCTATTATTGGTTATTAAGGATAATTTACATAGGTCGTTGTAGATGAAATGGCCGAATTCTTGGTAGTTTTTATACTGCTAACTTCTTATATTTTCAGTGAAAGAGTTTAATGGAAGAAATAGAAGTTTTACTCCATGTTTTATAGATTTTTATACTTCTTTTTATGCTTCTTTTAATAAAATTCTGAAAAAATATAATAAAATTATTTTTAATTTAACTTTGTTCAAGAAATATATCTTTTATTTTATGTTTTTTGACTATAATGATGATCAAATAATGAATGTTACCATTTTCATACATAGTGATATATGTAGCAAAACTATTAATAGATAAGATAGATAAGATTAATTAATATAATTGATATTTTATGTTAATATAAAATTAAAACTCTTATTGAGTTACTGTTTTGTCCATAAGGAATATTTTGAACGATTTTATACACATATGAAATTTGCCATTTCATATGCAACTCTAATATCGTATGAGTATACTTTGGGATTTATGTTACTGCATTGAGAGATGGTTACATCAAAAAAAATCGGCGGTAATCGACCTTCTTATAACATTGTATAAAAAGGAAATTATAGTTGCTATAAAAACCAGAATATTTCATTGTAGAAATTGTATTCCGTAATTCTGCTCTGTAGTTCTAACATATTGTATGGTTTCTTGAATAACGAGTACGGTGTGTGATGTCAGCCAGATAATCATGACAACGCTTCAAGGTGAAGGTTATTACCATAATTATAGCGTGGGTGTAGCTAATAACACATTTCATTCAGAATATTATCTTCTTTGGTGTAACCTCTAGCGCAATAAACGAGCATTTAACGCTTTCTTCATTTGGAAGATCATATTGTTCGACTTGATGATCGCTTGTTTTCTTTGATACATAATTCTGCAAATATTACATAACAATTTAATAATGTTTGAGATAATTCTTATTGTACTTACTTACTAATATACATATTTTATAAATAATTTATATGTGATTCATTAGTAATATTGGTAGATTTATAATAGAAATGTATTTATAAAAAGCTTAACATTTAAATACCTTGTAGATTCTAGAGGTACGATTTTTTTTCTGTTCAAAAATCGCGTAGTATTTAGGTTCCACTGTGGTGAAGGAGTTACGCGGTACTGAGTCGACAAAGAAATCGATACAAAAGCTGAAGAAAACTTGCCGCGAACCTAGAGTCATCCCTGACATCACTTTGGCGATTTCTTATCGTGGCGTTCGATTCCTCAACACTGTGACTAATGTAAGATAATTTTTACAAGATATATTTAAAAATATCGTAGGAAGAATACGTGGAAGAAAATTCTAAATAACGTTAATCCTTTGTAATTGTGATTAATTTAAACATAATATCTTTATAAATAGTTTTAGACATATAAAAATAGTTTTTTTGAACTTATTTTTATATAAGTATTATTTTATATTTGTTCGAAATCTTATATATGATTTGAAAATTTTTGTGATAAAATTAATTGGAATTTATCAAAATTATTTCGAATCAATAATATAATGATATATATAAGGAGAACAATGTCCTGCATTTATGGAATTTGTATCACGTTCGAAAGGATTAACGTTGAACCATAATACGATTACTGTGCCTATATACATTTGTATTTGGAATGATGGGAATCGATATAGGAGCCGATTTGCGAGCACGAAATTCGCAACATTCACTGCGCCTGTCAGGATGCCGACGATCTCACGCATTTCGCATATATTACTAAGGACCACGCCAGCCGTACGCATTTCTGCCATGTATTTTGCGTACCAACAATGGTAAGTCCATTTTCATTCTTTTATTTTCAATATCACAATGTTGAAATCTATTTATATAAAAATTTTTTGAAACAGAATTTAGAATTATTATTATTTAATTGATCTGAGAATAAGCAATTCAAATAGAATACTTACATGCATATACGTACATACAGCAGTTTATTAATTTTTTTTACAGCCCACGATTTCCCATTCAGATAAATATGTTTAATCAATAGGAAATTATTTAATCTGATATTAACTGAAATTTTGTTCCAGTAAATAGAGTTTTACCGTATTACATATTTCTTGACGTTTCAATTTTATCAACACAATTAGAAATAGCTTCATAATAATTTCAATAATGAATACGTTAAATCTATTAATATTATTAGTAATTCAACTATTTACACTTTTTCTTTATTAATAACCAAAATGTATCATTGTCAATTTCATCTAAATTTTAATTATTTTCACAATAAATCTACGAAGTGAGACATTTTTGTTTCAGGACCAAGCAACGGAGGTGATCCTAACCTTAGGCCAGGCGTTTGAAGTAGCTTATCAGATGGCGCTGCGGGACAAACTTGGCAGCCATACAGTGCGATCGCAATCGGCTAATCAACTCGCAACTTTTTCAAAATCAGTTGTATCCACTAAGATACCAATTTCGCCAGATTCCGCGCTCGATACTGCTCGTGAAACACTTGATCAATCTGCAATCCCTATTCCTATCGTGAACTCGATGAATCCAAAGCCGAAACCTCGTTCCAAATCGTCCATTCCTAATCCTGTAATGCAATCCACAGCGACCAATCAAACGCAAGATGCAAATTCTAACTCGAGTTCCCTCTCAAGCGGTACTGTGAACTGTAGTTCGAGTTCGAACTCCGCGACTAGTCCTAGTACGAATTCTGTGAGCAGCTCAAATTCGAATACAAGCACTAATCAGACAGCGAAACCGCTTATTACGCATGGTAGGTCCCATTCCGTGAATGATATTAAAGTGAACGGCAACCAATTGAAGTTGGCTCCAGCACCAGTTGATGATATCGGAATCGGTGTGAAGGATATGAAACCCGGCTCTAGAGCACCCATCGCTCTGTCTGAAGAATTGTAAAAAATCTGTGATCCATTGTTTTTTGGATCTTCATTATCGTTTGTTTGAGAAGTTAGGTTTCGAAAACGCTTGACGATCTTTACTTTGATCGTTGACAAACTCTCGCGAATAGGCAAGACTCTCGCTTTTCCTTTGTGAACTTTTAGAGGTTATGATATTGATATGAATATTTGAAGGAAATCTGACAAGTGCTTGTTTGACAAGTGTACTATTTGAAATATTGGTGCAATGTTGAAAATATTGTGAAACAATTGTTCTTCAGGGAAAAGTTTGGAAATTCATAATTGTGAGGTTAAAAGAAGTATATATCCAATCGTGCAAATTGATCCTTATATCAGAACATCAGTCGAATTTTTTATAAAGTATTATAAAATCTAGTTGAGACTTTAATGTTTGGATGAGAAGTTGAATTGAATGATACACGCGAAATAGGGGATCGCGCAAGCATTTGTGGTTTTTATCTCTTGAAATTTTGTAGTATTATTCTAAACAGAGTTGTGACAGTTTGACTGGTTATTTCATTTCGAAATGAATGGTACGAGATTTGATAACGACTCAGGTAAGTGAAAGACAAATCCAATCTTTTTGCCAAATTCTTGATTAACTATGAAACGGTGACACTGTGATTTTCTACATCGAGGGCATTAATAAATCGACAAAACTCATTTAAAAGACAATTATGTGCTCATTCTTTACATATTATATTCATGTTTGTGCAACGAGAAAATGAAAAAGAAAAGATATTAACAATAATAAAATAGAAAAACAACGAAGTTTGAAAATTCCCGTTTCACTATATCTCGTTGGGCGAACCGTGATTATTGTGAACAGTATTATTATTTGATGAAAATGACTCTTTATGAAATTACATTCGATGTTTCGTCAGTAAGAAAAAGTGAGACTAATATCACATCGACGTCTTGCCTAAAATAATTTTAAAATAATTTAAAAAAGATAAAAAAAATTAACGATTTTTTTCGGAAGATTCAAGTTTCCCATTGCATATACATTTATAATTTAATATTGCATTTAAAATGGCACATATATATACGAACATTCCCATAAAAGAACATACAGGTGAGTTGAATTTGCGAATGCTCAATTTTGATCGCATGCAATCAATTAAAAAAAAAAAATAATGAATTGACTGATGAGATTTAGAGGCTGAATCATTTTTTTCTTTGAACTGTGGATGGCTTAATACCACGATCGATTTGTTTTTCCATATCATCATCTTTCGTTCGATTCGTTACTGTTTTTTCGATATCTTTATCTCCCAAGACTGATGGTCCTTATTTCGTTTTATATTTTTCACATGTTCGGCATTTATATATATTATGTGTACAAAGACATATACGTATGCATGTACACAAAAATTGCACGTATTGATTATTATTTTTATTGAAAATAAAAAAAAAACGAAAAAAGAAAGAAAGGATCAGAAAAGTTTTGAATTAATGTGTATTTATCATACGCTAATTTGACGAACCTCGCGATTAGAAAACGAATATTATACTATAAAACAGTACCAAATATTTATCTATTGTATATTTAAGTATTCGATGAGAATCTTAGAAAAAGATTTTGTCTTTAATATAAGTTGATTTCTAACGTGACGATATTAAAGAACGAATTAAAATAATTCTATAGTGTAGCTGATCGGGTTTAAATATTAGAATTTATTCTGAATTGACAAAATGTGTCATAATAGAATATTATTACTAATTAAACATAGTATTTTTTTTTTTTTTTTTTTTTTTTGGGTAACTCTGTTATGAAGCAGGCCTAAAAGACCTTGTATGTAGTTGTCCAATCATAAAAATAAATGAGAGCATGTGTTCGCCAATCACGAACCGGAGTTTCGAAAAATGGGAAAATAACGTGCGCGAGCTCAAGAACTCGTCAAGATGTCAGTTGAACAATGGCGTCCTGGACAGTGTACACAACGCGTAGATTTCGTAGTGAAACCAAAGATTGCATTGTATATAAAGAAGGCGATATTAATCTCGATATTAATCTCGATATTAACGTGGAAAGGGGGAAGATGGAATGAAGAATCCATTTCGAAAGTGATATAGGAGTGAGAGATATTAGGAGTGGAACATGAGAAACTGCCAAATAACACACACCATCATTACCAAGTACATATACGCACACTTTGTATTTATCACATTTAAAATTATAGATAGCGTTATTCATACGTATATATATAAAATTAAGTGTTAAAATATTGCGGCAAAGACGAAATCCGTGAACGACATGATACAGTCATTTTGAAATATGATTCGTCGTATATAATCCATACTTCGTGAGTTCGTATTTGCGAATTATAGTGCAGCTATGTAGGTTTGTAGAAATTCAAAGTAGAGCATGCTTCCTCGATGTGTGTCGATAAATTCGAGAAAATGGCGGAAAGAATCGAGAAGTGTTGTCGGATCGATATAGAATCGATTAAAGGGGTTATTCGTGTTGGCTTTGATGTTTCGTAATAGCATTGGGTTTTCGAAAAGTGTGTTCGACTAAAATGAAAAGTGAGTTCGATAGAAGATTGATCTATTTGGTTATGTGTTTGGGAAAAAGTATACATATAATATATCGGAAAAGAGAAAAAGATATTAAAAGATTCGATATTGATTGATAACGAGGATTATCGATAGTGTATTGTGTAATGTCAAATAAATTACGATAAATTACTAGCTTACGAAAACGTAGTATTACGTTAGAATATAGTTGTGACAAAATTTTGCTGCGTAGTTTGTAGTCGATCAATAGTGTATCTTTTTTCGACCAAGTTTCGACGTTTATGATTATGAAACGTATTACTACGTATTTCGAACATTTTGAGAAAGATATATATTTGAAGAAAAGCGTATCAAAATGTCCTTTCGTAGATTTATACTTTCGTAAGATTTTTTCTTGCTTTTTATTTTATACAAATTGCGTAGAGTGGTTCGTGTAAAGTAATATAGAGAATTATTTTTTAAGATATTTTACATGGAATTTTTTCTTTTTAATCTATATAAAGAAACTAAAGTGGCTCTTGTAAAATTTTGCATACACAAGTAGTCATAATTCACTATGCATGCTCAAACGTTCGATATCGTATTTGCCAATGACAAGTGCTCTAAAAAATTTTATTATATACATTTACATAACATAACAGATAATTAATATAATAACCAACGAGAAACATTAATCCATTGCTTGCTTTACTTTATACGAATCACTTCATATTTCACTCAAATTTTTCGCTAAAAGATTTTCTTCATCATTCGACTCGCGAATAATCGAACAATCATTTCGTCCATCAATGAACAATACATTTTGCATATGATGCAATCTCTTAAGTGCCAACAATGAAGCCCCATTTATATATTCAATAAGCCTGACATCGATCTAATTTCGCGATTTAGAGGTTAGATCGTGTCTAAGAAATAGTCAGAAAAAATCCGACGAACGTGCACATGCGCATAAAAGTGTATATACATAACATTACATCGAACACTTGGTAGCTATCTTGTTTTTTGCTATATTGTAAATTATCCACACGTGTTCAAAGGGGAATATACATACATATTTCGTTCCGTTCTGAACACGAGCGCAATAGATAACTCGCACGAAATAATTTATTTCTTTCTTGTGCAAAGGACGGAAAGAGGCATCTACGATAGATAGCGTAATATAAAAAATAAAATAGTAGTATAACTCTAAAAATGAGTAAACGTTAGCTGCGTAATACACTTATACGATTATATATAGATCGGATGATATTGGCAATGGGTTTTATAAGACTCGTACATGCCAATCGCGCGAAAAAACTCATTCACGGACCAAGAGATGATAAAAAGAGAAAAAAAAAAAAAAAAAAAAA
>NW_006263451.1:1205464-1207136 GCF_000469605.1 Apis dorsata
ACGATGAATAGTAAACTCGTAAACTAGTATTCAATGGAGAGAAGAAAAAAAAATATTAGATACAGTGATCGAGAGAGGAATATTTAGATAGACATTCTTTCTCCTAAAAATGACGAGGTACGACGATCACATTATTCGTCGTGTCGATTATTTAGATCGAATTAATACAGGTATCAGATGTACGTGTACATAGGTGTATGGTAAAATTAGAGCACGCTATAGCGATCACCGTGAATCAGTTCAATGAATCAACGATACCAAAGAGACAGTCGATGAAATTTTCTTAATTGTACATTAGACGATTATGTGTGATTAAAGTGACATATTGATTATTTCTTGTGAATTTTTGTCTCTGATGTTCGTTTCCGTTGAATAACCTACGAATCTTGGGATCCTTAAGGATATTATATATGGGTTGGGTTCTTGTGGTTTATGCATTTCACGTTCGAAGTTCTTAGATGTGAGTAACGTTTGAAAAACACGTTGTGAAATTATAACACTCGATATTTATTTATTAAGAAATAGAAATAATTAAAATTGTTCGAATATTCGATTCGAATTTGAGGATGGTTCCATCATGGATTAGCAATAAAAATGATGCAATATAAATATTAAGGGAACGTGTATATAATGATTACCTAGTCAATTAGTCTCCGTAGCAAAACAAATGATGTAATCTAATACTCATCGATGTTTTGTAAATAAAACTAATAAAAGTTTATCCTTTATCTTACTCGTAAATATAACACTTGTCTGATTCAACTATTTTCTCAATAGTAATTTCTCATAAAAGTTCGAAGAGATTTAATTCGTTGTATTTTAAAAAAAGTATATATATATTTTTAGCACGAAACAGTATTGAGAAAGATTTGAACATGTTTTTGATGTTTCTCTATTTATAATAGCGAGATTCGAAAGGAAAAATTTGCATATCTTCTGTCTCTGAACTTCGAACTGTATATATAGGGTGGTGCAATAAAAATGAACTCTTCCAATATCTTATAAAGCTTCAATAACAATATAGAATTTATAGATGTTCAAATTAAAATTTCGTTCTTTTTCTTCGATTATATTGACATATACAGGGTGATATAAAAGAGATGAAACAATTTTTGAGCATACTTGTTGAAATAAATTAAAAAAAATATTTAATTTAATAACAAAAATGTAAATTAGAGAAACAATCTTTTTTCAATTTCCCAATTTCAATCAAAGTAAAATTTCTATTGATCATCATGATCCAAAAATTGTTCAATTCTTTTATCGTTCAACCCGTAAATATCATTATTCCACTTAACTTTCACGTTTTTCGCGTCTTCAATATACTTTCTCGAGGAAGGTGCTCGCGCATTTTTCACTTTAACATACAATTTCGAACGTGGCAGGAAATATAACGTGCGCGTCTCGGCGAAATCGCGCTGATTAAGCGCGCGAAAACGCGATGTCATTAACGTGGCGCTTATCTCAAATCGCATCAATTTACGAGATGAACCTCAACTTAGAGGTTTCACGCGAGAAAAACGTGAAACGTCTCGTTAGCATCCTCCCTCCTCGTGTTAATTATGCGAAGGCCGCGGCTTCGAAATTATAATATCCGCGACATTATTTCAACGGAGTGTACCACACCTCCGTTAATCGATGATTTTAATCGTAAAAAAAAAAAAAAAAAAAA
>NW_006263451.1:1207365-1216863 GCF_000469605.1 Apis dorsata
TCCTTTCGCTGAGAGCAATTTTTGTTCCAAAAGAAATATATGCATGGTTGTTTAAGTTTTTTTGATTTTTTTTTATTTATAATTAATCGAAAGCTGGATATAAAAAAATGGTTGTAAACTTGAAACTTTGTGTTTTTTCTTTTTTTTGTTAATTATTAAGTGTACGTTTTGTCAATAAAATGATAATTTGGTAAAACTTATTTCCTTACAAAATTTTATTTTCGGTATATATACAACTATGTGATATTGCGCAGATATTATTGCAAATGGTGATATTTTTAATATACCCTTTTCATAGCGAAAGGATTAATAATTTACGCAATGTAAATATTGAATGATGATTAGTTGTACTAGAATTTTATTAAATTATATATCAAAATGAATTTTCAATATCCGTTCCTTACTTTTTGAAATTTGCAATATCCTGTATAATACACACGCAATAATAATTAATAATAATATCAATTTAGATATATATATAAATATAATATATTTCCTATGTTTGTTGTCTTCCTTTTAACATTTAACGTTTAGAAATAAGTATTTTCTGAAACGAAAAGAGAAATTACGCCTTTCTATACCAAAAATCTTTAATATTAAATCACAAACATTGGGTCAACTCGTGAACTGATTCCGGTGAAAGCGTTCTTATCTTTTCTAGAATCCTTGTATATTTGCTACATACACCTGAAAAATCACAGAATCAAATCTTTCGAGTCTTTTTCTCTCTGTACAACAACACGTACACATACACATACACGCACAATCGGTGTAATTCAACGATATTTTCCTCGCACGATTAAACGATATCTATCACTCGGTATTCTATCGCTCGTAAGTTTCATTCGCTCGTAATCCTAAAGGTTACGAAGATGTTACGCAATCGATCACTTTCGAGCGTGATCACGCTTGCAAAAGAGGGCATCGAAGAAATTGCGAATTGCGCATTTCGTCAAACCTTCGATTCTCAAATGCTTTTCCCTTACTTAATCAATCGCTTAAACGAATACTCGATATTTCTAAGTTTCTATTAAATCAGCGATCAAAATTTTTAGATAATTGTCCTCAATGTCACAAGTAACATTGTTAGTTAAACTTAGGCATATTTCGATGATCTTAAGCTAAAATTTTGATTTTCATTCATTTTACATCGTAACCACATTAATCTATTTATATATAGTTACTCTCATAACGAAACATCAATGAGATATTCAAGTTCCTTCGCTTTCACGATTTAATCAGATCGATATTGCTCAATAAAATAAATGTTTGAAATTTTAATATTAATTTATTAAGTTAGTTAAGAAGAAAATATCGTATTCATTAACATTTTATCATTCGATCCATTAACAATAATTTATCTATATTAGAAAGGAAATTACGACAGATTAAAACTGACAATGGTTAATTTTGGTCGCCATTTTACTCGTTGTATTTAATACTTTGTTCTTTTTAGATTCTAGAATCTAGAAACTTTTGATGGTTTTATACTCGTTTCGTGTAATATCATCTTTTTTTTCCAATTCAAGAGTGATTTTTTTCGTTTAGAAACAAGCCAGAGTGATTCAAATGAGCATATTTCGAACGATGTACATAGGCATTAATCGGGAGTGTGTAAAATAAAAGTGTAGTAAAATTAGACGCGTGTAAACGATAGAATTACGTGACGAAGGATAATAGGCGGGAAAAAAGGTTGTCGAGACATCGATCGTTCGATCGGTTTATTGCGTACTCCATTTTGTGTCGATGTTTCTCTCCTAGTCGATTACGATTTCTTCTCTTAAATGCGATTAGTATTCTTCGAAATGTTCGATCTTTACTTTGCACTTTGAATGTATTAGTCGCGTTGGCTGCCTTGTCAATGGAAATAATAATTAAATAAATAATAATTAAAAAAGTTATGCAATGGTTCGAATAATCGAATAAACAGTCAATTGATGGTTTATAACACGATAGATCAAATTCGTACACTCTACAAAAAGACAGAATAAAAAATATTTATTTAATATATATGTTAATATTCAATATACAATATTTCAATTGGATGGAAACTGTAAATAAGATTTATTTATGCAAGTAACTTTAATGTTCTGCATTTTTTTCATTTCAAAATTACTCTTGAATAATCACTTTCAGTCACTCTCAAATGTACAATTCAGTATTATAGCTATTGAAATCTGATTCAAAATTTCATCTTATTAAGAAAATATGTATATCTCATCCATATATAGACGATTGTTATATCATTGTGAATTTTGATCAGAGTTAAAGTATTGGCTTATATATCTTCATTGTACATATATAAAATATGTTCACAATATGTCATCAGGAATGGCTTTTTCATAGAGTGTACGAAATTTAATGTATGATTGAATAGGTGTATACAATCGGAAAGAAGAAACATATTGTAAAAATAGAATAATAATACGCCATTAACCTTTAATGGCGAGATGACATGACTGTCAACGCGTCAATAATACAATATATATATATGCACAACGTGTTATTATTGAATATGATTGAAGTATATATATCGCGACAAGCGAATATCGTCGAAATCAAAGATTTTATTTAACGAGCTTCTTTAACGATCTTTCACAATTTAGAATTAATATTAAATTATATTATATTATATTATATTAAATTATATTGAATTGAATAAACTTAAAAGTATACGTTTATTGTTTGATGTAATATTTTACACGAACTCGAGAGACTCGAACTTTATATAAATATTATTTCCAATTTAGTTTATTATACGCGTACCTTTACGATCGAATGTCCTATTTTTAATAAATTTCAAGTTTCTATAGATGTTAGATGATCAATGTAACACACGCGTGGCAAAGTTCCCCTATTACCTCATCGAATCGATTGTAAAACGATTGCCCTCGCCAACTTCGTACACCGTACGCCATATAATCTTTTATCTTAATTGCAGGTTCATAAACTCGTCGTCCCATTACTCGAGACCATTACCACACTTTTTTCCGCGTCTCCTTCTTAGTTAACACGTTCTACCTAGCAACTTTTCACTCTTTCGATAATAATTCTATCCCTTTTCAAAGCTCACAAAAAGTTGTTGCAATACATTTCTTCAAATTGAATTTCGAGAAAAACGATTATTCTTTCGAAAAGATATCAAGATATCCCAATTCCTTTCTTCAAAGCTTACGTCGAAACAGATATTGATTTCTTCGACGATAAAACCGTATTTAGAAAGATCGAAAATCGTCATAATTTTACACATTATGTATCATTCTTTTTGCAAATTAAACCGTGTGACGACATAACGTTAATTACAACGATCGAAAATCCTTAAAAGATAAATCCAATTTATCCTCGTCGATTCGTTACAATTACACGTATCAAAAAAAAGAAAAAGCCGTCAAATATTTCGAAACGCTAGAGAGAACGTTTTATCTAAGACGGGCCTTATACCTGTCGCGTAATCGCATAATAATTACTCGCGCGTCGACGCATTTCGATTTCAATTCCCATCGACCCACATTACGTATACATAACATGGAGCGGCGGCAGCCACTTCCGGCGGCACCAGGCGGAGAGGGAAGCGGGATCCGTCGATATTTCGAATTTTTCCACGGTTCAACCGTCGAGCGATCCTCGAAAAACGAAAGGCAGTTCGACTATGTATTCCGGTCCAGCTATTCTCGATGGATCCTTTCTCTCCCTTCCACCCACGCGAACACGTATACACGGCCGTCGATCTCGGAACAATGCTACGCGAACGAATTACTATTTCGGAGATGTTACTATCTATTTTCCCTGCGTTACCGTGTCCCCCTTTGTTGGAGAAAAAGAGTGAGAGAGAGAAAGAGAGAGATAGAGTGAGAGAGAGAGAGAGAGAGAGAGGAAGGAAACAAACGTTGAAAACGTGGAAAATAGGGGGGGAGGAAGGAAGACGAGTAAAAAAAATATGGGACAGCTTGATCGTGCGATTCGAGTGGTGGTGACTCGTAGCGATAATAAAAAAGAGAGAGAAAAAGATAAATGCGTATTTCGCTGATGAATCGTGCGCCACGAGGAAGTTTTCTCTGTTTTTTTCCCTCCGAAAAGGAAAGTCTCTTTTTTTTCTCGAAACATATAATTGCGAGGAGCGAGAGAGAAACTGAGGGGGGAGAAAATAGTTCGAGAAGGGGAGAGGATTCTTTTAGTTTTTTTTCTTTTTCACGAATATTCGAATAATGGAGAAATGGGTAGATCAATGGTGTCTTTTGAGAATGACGATTACGAGTGTTGTTCGTCGAGTATGCCATTACGCGAACGCGTTATTTTGTATCGTGCAATTTGATTATAAAAGAGAGAGAGAGAGAGAGAGAGAGAGAAAAGAAAAGAAAACTTCCTACTTTCTTGGACACGTTATATTTATTATTGTTCATGTTTATTAGAATGATATATATATATGAGACAGAGATTATTCCCTGGATATCTATAATGCCTTGAAAGGAATAAAACGGATTAATTTAAAGGAGCGTATGTGTGTTTTTTGATTGTTGCCACATCCTCCCCAATTTTTAACCAACAAGATTTATTTGTTCTCTCTTCTTTCTTATATAAATTAAATCGTTTTGTCGAAAATTTCGTCCTTTTCGAGGAGGAAAAAATTTAATTTTTATCATCTCGACGAGGACGAATCTAATGAATTATAATTTAAAAAAAAAAAAAAAACAATCCAATGCGACCCCCAATTGCGTCGGATCGATCAAATTTTTTTGAATATTAAACGATGGAAAAACGAGGGAGGCAATTATTCGTGACAGATCGGAGCACGGGCTCGCGCTGTCGTGAATTTGCATAAAATAAACGAGGGGCGGAATAATCGAAATTCATTTTTAATTCGAGAATTTCGAAACTTAATTTTTCTTATTTTCCTCTCTCAACCTTATAAATTACTCAAGATCTACGAAAAATTGATCTAAAAATTAAAAAGCTCTCCGAACTTCGACTCGAAACTTCGATAATGCGAAACTGCAATTGTCAACAACAAGCTCGAACAAGAGAAGAAGAGGGAAGAAGCGTGCCGATATCGCAGAGAAATTGGAGCCAAAGAGATAAAAGGGTCGATCCCGTTGGTGGAGTGGCGAATCGATAATAAGAAAGCCCTATCGTGCAATTTCTTCTCTTCAGCTGGTGGTATTTCCGGTCGGTGGTTCCGCACGGTGGCCACAAGGTAAGCATCCGCGGTCCGCCAAAGATGCTAATTAACCAAAGTTTCGGTCTTAACAAAAGTTTTTCGATTAGCCGGTAAATTGTTATACGATGCCGCGGCCTCGTTATTATCTTCCCAAACAAGAGTTCCGTACACGCGGCGAAATAATGGAAAGCTCGGCCGCAAGTTTCGTCGTTAAAATTGGCGGCCGATTGTTACGCGGAACTCTTCTTTATCTTCGTGGGGGAGGGCTCGGGGGGAGGGAAACGATCGAGGAGCGTTCGAATCGAGCGTTTCTCTCCCGTTTCGTTTCGTGAATCGGGGCGAAAATATGGGCGACGAAAAATATAAGAAATGTCATAAGGTCGAGAAAATTTTTTCTTCCTTTTTGGATATCGTATTCTTTGGGGATTCTTTTCTTTCGATTGGGCGCGAAAAATGAAATATTTATTTGGATAATAAAAGGGAATTGTAAAGTCAGTAAAAGTCAAAAATATCGGAGAGTTTTTTTTCTTTACGAGGAATAAATGACGAGGAGGGTTAAAAGAAGAAAGATAATTTGGATAATATCGGGTTGGGAATTATATTTTTGATTATAGTTAGTTAAATGAAAGATAAAGATTTGTTTCTTATTGTGTATATATATATAGATATAACGTATCACAGTGAAAATTTTATCTATTTATTGTCTACTTATCACGAACGAAATTTTCATCAATATCCAATTAAGTGAATTTTAACTGAGCTCCAATTATGAATGTCTGCTATGAATGATTAATTATATGAACAGAGATACACGTAATACAATGGGTTAACGCACAGATATAATCCGAAGAATAAGCTATATGCAAGAACTCCAGTTATTCGAGTTAAAAAGTTAAAAATAATGGGGATAATTAATTGACTCCTATCAATTTATCGCTTTATAATTATATATACTCTATTCATACAAATTCTGTAATTACATATTAGATCTGGACAAATTCAAATTCATAATTCATCATCATCTATATAAAATTACATTTTTCTCACTTTGATATTTCAAAATAGTTAGCAATAAATACTATAGTAAATACATCACAATACTAATCACCTAAGAAGTTATTTCCCTATCATACATATCCTTCCAAACTAAGCAAAAAGAAAAAGAAAAGAAGGATAGATATTCTTAAAACAGGTCTCCATAATTATTAGATCTTATCCTTCATCATATAAAATTCCATTTTTCTCACTTTGATATTTCAAAATAGTTAGCAATAAATACTATAATAAATCACAATACCAATTACCTAGAAAGAAGTTATCTCCCTGTCACCATACATATCCTTCCAAACTAAATAAAAAGAAAAAGAAAAGAAGGATAGATATTCTTAAAACAGGTCTCCATAATTATTAGATCTTATCCTTCATCATATAAAATTCCATTCTTCTCACTTTGATATTTCAAAATAGTTAGCAATAAATGCTATAGTAAATACATCATAATACCAATCACCTAAAAAGTTATCTCTCTACCATCATACATATCCTTCCAAACTAAGCAAAAAGAAAAAGAAAAGAAGGATAGATATTCTTAAAACAGGCCTCCATAATTATTAAATCTTATCCTTCACTATATAAAATTCCATTTTTCTCACTTTAATATTTCAAAATAGTTAGCAATAAATACTATAGTAAATACATCACAATACCAATCACCTAAGAAGTTATCTCTCTACCACCATACATATTCTTCCAAACTAAGCAAAAAGAAAAAGAAAAGAAGGATAGATATTCTTAAAACAGGCCTCCATAATTATTAAATCTTATCCTTCACTATATAAAATTCCATTCTTCTCACTTTGATATTTCAAAATAGTTAGCAATAAATACTATAACACTTTTCAATTCATAATGCTCCAATAATAAATCACAATACCAATCACCTAGAAAGAACTTATACCTCCCCACCACCATTCGTATCCTTCCAAACCAAACAAAAAGAAAGAAAGAAAAAAAAAGGATAGATATCTACGAGCAAGGAAACCAAACAAAATCCCTCCCCCCATTACGTAAACCCCTCCATCCTATGGAAACGGTCCACAAAAGAGTATCTATTTCTTTCTTTCCCTTTTTTTTTCCTTTTTTCCTTTTTTCCCTTGACCTTTTTCATATATATATATATATGGAGTATCGGCCTCGGCACGGTTCCTATCTGCCTTCGTTCGCGTTTATCGTCCCGATCTTGCACGTCCGCCCGATTGTCGAAACCAGGCAATCGAGCCACGAACCGTGCCTCGAACCCCTCGCTGCGACGCGGAACAAAAGAAATAAACGAGGGCGTGGTGTGTGCGTGACATTGTTATATATGTACGTACATACAGGTGCCTGTAAACAATGACGCGCCCCCTCGCCCTGGGTATAAGGAGGAGAGAAAAATCACGAGAGAAGGCGGGGGAGAGGGGAGAATGCCGAAAATCCAGGATTCGACGGGGATGACGAGACGACGACGACGACGACGACGTGCCTGGCAACGGTAAAATCATCGAGTTCTCGTGGAGAGGAACGGCCCTGTGTAGCAGCAGGCTGTCGACAGACGTATTCCTTCGACAAATCGTGCCACCTTCTCCCCCCACGCGTCGAGTTTGTACCCCCCTTTTTTTCCTTCCTCTTCCTCTTCTTCTTCTTCTTCTTCTTCTTCTTCTTCGAGTAGAAATCGAGGATCCAATTTGTTCGTGGGCACGTCGACGGTCCATCAATCATATCGACGTTTTACATAAGCGAGAGGAATGGTTCTATCTCTCTCTTCCATTGCGATCGATTCGAGTTATTTTAGAAATCGGAAGAGTTATCGATTCTTCCATATTCTGCGAAATTTGGTATGTTTGTTTAAAAACAGGAGTAGGTTAAATCAGATTATTTGCACGCAGAGGAAAGGATATATATTCCCTCCCCTTTTACTCGTCGCGGATTTTTGTTGTATTATTTGGGAAAATTAAAGGAGTTAAACTCGAGAAGTTATTCCGCGACGAAATTTAAAATGTTAATATAAAAATATATTCACGAAGCTGAGACGAATCTTTTAAAACTCGATCCTCGTACGAATAATGAAAACGGCTACGATGAAAGGAAAACCGTCAATCCGTTAGTTTACAACTGTGCGAAAAAGTAATTGACCCAAATTGGAAAATCCGATATATCCATATCGAGCGACACGGTTTCGACGTGGTTAAGCGTCATAATATCCCTTTCGTTTGCCTCCCTTTCTCTCTCCCCCCTCGAGAATGGATCGTAAGGGTTACGCGTATAGTCGCGTATATCAATCGTTGCGTGGCAAGGCGTGATACACGCGCGTTTGAAAAAACGAATGGCCGCCTCGGCGATGGCGAGGAGCCTCGATACGTTATCCGGTCTGAGAGTGGGGCGTGGGGGTCAAGCGCGAGGGTGGATATATCCAGGAGGAGGTCAGATAAATTTGGCCCGGATTACGCGGCCGTCGCTTTCATATTCATTGAAATACTTCACCCGAACGACCACCCGTATTTTTCTATCGGGAGAGACTTTGCCCCCTCCGCCTCCTCCTCGCCAATCCCTTTCCTTCCCGATAAGGGTGCGTGGCCCTCCATCCCAACACAGATCCCGTGGATTGATAATGTTAGAGCGGACGTGGTGGAGGAGGAGGAGGAGGAGGAGGACGATCATGGGTCAAGGAAATTGGGGTGAAAGGAGGAAAGAGGTGGGCAGGGAAATTAGGAAGGGGAGAGGTTTGGAAAGGATTGTAAAAGGAAAGAGAAGATTGCGAAAATTAAGGAAGAATCGTAAGATGGAAGGGAAAGAAGGATTGGGATATTTTGTAGATCGTTCTGTCTATTTTATCAGAGTCTGGATATAGTCGATTTCTTTTAAATAGAATAAAAGAAAAATATCTTTTCCCTTGAAGAATTGAGTACGTTGTTAAATTCTTTTGTACCAAGTCTCGTTTTCGTTCATTCCCTTGTAATTATTATTACACACGTGCACACCAGGTCACGATTCCCTACGTGTCCCAACCGTTGTTGATTGTTAGTTGGAGGGAAAGGTTGGCGGCCTCGGCCACCACGGAGAGATAGGCCCATTAAATTGTCTTTATATGCCTAGAGCATCGTACAATGATACGTGCCCTGTTTTCCTACGGCCGAGCCAAAGTATCCCTACAGAAACATCTGTTTATCTCGCTATTACACTGCCCGGGGAACTACCGCATGATAGCTGCGACGATGTTTGTCCAGGATCGTCCTCGATGCCGTTGGCAACGATCCTTAAATATCCATTACAATTTATTTCTTCTATTTTTTTTTTTTTTTTTTTTT
>NW_006263451.1:1217095-1218408 GCF_000469605.1 Apis dorsata
GCCTGCAAAACATAGGAAATTGAAATAAAATATCCCCCTTTGGCATCCGATATTCCGTTTTTAATCTTCGATTATGAAACAGAATGAAAGTTCTAACTCTCTATCGGTGTGTTTTTAAATTTTTAATCATTGAAACTTTCTGATGTTATATTTATCAGAGATTAATTTCCTATTATCGATGTCTGTTCAATAGCTTGTATATATTGTTTACAATCAATGAAAATATTTTAAATAATATGATAAAAGAAATAGAAAATCCTACTTCCAAATTAACGTTTCCTCCTTCGATCGATTGTTAATAATCGTTGATGGAACATCTCTTAAATCTTCGTCCAGAAATTACAATTCTCCGAAAGCCAAGCTTCTTACAAAGGCTTAAACAAATATCTGTTACACTATTGTCGCGTGGCCACGTGGCCGACGAACGTGAAAATCCGTGTTTTTCCTCGTTGAGGGGATCGAGTCTCAAAACGCAGCAAGAACGAACGATCCTCTCGTAAGAGGAGGGGATGAAAGCACGGGGGCGTTCGACGAGAAAAATATCCCTGCAGGATCGTTCTTTTCTTTTCTTTTCTTTTCTTTCTTTCTTTTTTTTTTTTTCAGACGAGATATGTCCTCGATGACGAGGACAGAGGCGGCCGCACAGAAAACGTCACTCAGGCTTAGAGCTCGAGCGGGATCTAGATGTTATCTTCTAGATACGGGAGAGCGTGCACGGGCCGTCGCTATACCGTTAACTAATTATTCCACGGACCCTCGCCTCTCCGCGATGCGTGTTCGGATATGTGAAGCGCTGTCGGTGACTTTTAAACCGCCCCGAAACGAGGTCGCCGATTAAAGGAGTGGGGAGGAATGGTTTTGGATGGATGGGTCGTTCCCCTGATTTCCATAAGGAGGGGGCGGAGGGAAACTACCGTACGACGTTTCGTGAGTAACAGAGTCTCTAGTTGGACCGATGAATTTTTTTTTTCGGCTGTGTTAATGGCAGATGTGTTTGTTTTCGAGGGGGGAGGAGGATTCGAGGTATTTTGGAGATTGAGAGGAACGTGGAAAGTGTTGGACGAAAAAAAAAATGAACGGTTTGTTCGAAGAATTTTGTAATTTCGAATTAATTCTCGGATAATGTGTTTGGTACAAGTCATTTACTAATTTATGATGTTTCGAGTATAGAAACCGACTTTACTATCTTTATAAAAGAAAGGAAAAGAGAAATTGTAAGAAAGAATGGTTGTATGAAACAACGAACGGAATTAAAATTAAACGCGATAACACGGAATAAGGTAAATAGTGTGTGTGAGAGAGAGAGAGAGAGA
>NW_006263451.1:1218527-1223127 GCF_000469605.1 Apis dorsata
TAATCAGGTGTATCATTATCACCAGAAACATCATTACCTCATTACCTGAAACAAAGTCATTAATCGAACTCGAGGGACTTGGTGGATGGCGAGCGTATAGCGTCGATGCTAAATTCATCGTCGAATACTATACGCCGCGTCGTGTTTATTCCAAACACGAGAATTTCAATTAGCTTACGCTGCCTGTATATACCGGTTACACGTGATTTCGCGGTCAATGATCGACAAATAATTTCGCTATACGACGTTATATGTATACTTTCCGCCGATGGTACGGGATATTAAACGTTATTAGGTAATGATCCTGCAGAACACGATTAAGTGTGTAACAATATTGAACGTTGCAATTACTATGAAAGGATTGAACGCAATTGACTTGCGTGCTCCGTACATTGTTTGAACATTGGTGATGGTTTCAGGCTTAGAACTCTGTTTTGAAAAAAAAATTTTCTTTCGATTATTACTCTAAGGAGGAGATGTTGACTTTTTCGTCGTTTCTTTTTTTTTTTTTATATATATGTAAGTTTTATTTTTCCCTAACGTCCATCATTTTTCAAATCTTTTTAAAATAATATTACGATTGTTTTAGGAAAATTTGAATAATAAATAAGAATTAATGAAAGTGTTAAGTGAATGTACGTATATTTGATTTCTTATTCTATATTTTGTTTAATAAAAATTTCTATTCTAGAATTTCGATTCTATGCGAATTTCGTGCGAGAATTTTTTTTTTTTTTTATAACAGAGCTATGATAACATTGTTAGAGCACGATATTGTTAAAAAATAACGTTCCATATATACAATTCATCGTGCTCTGCGCAATCACGAAAGTTTCATTAAAAATATACAATCATCGATCCACTGTAATATATATATCCAATTAGATATCTCATTTGTAAGTATAATTAGATACTTACGTATACATAAATTACATCGAAGCCATTCGCGTGCGATTCAACTCGAAAATCAAACTCTCCCTTCCTTCCCCTCTCCAAACAATTCCAAAAAACTATACCATACCCGTACACGAGTAATCCTTGAAAACGATCAAACGCCCCCTCCTAAAAAAAAGAAAAAAAAACGCTCATANCCTCTCCTCGCTTTGCTCTCTCTCTCTCTCTCTCTCTGTCTCTTCTCGCTTCGCCTCCCTTTCGCTGCCTCCCTCGATCTCGTACGGGCACACGAGAGCCACACGGCTGTGGCTGACGCCGGGCAGAGCTGGCGGGGATCTATCGGATAATTAGCCGGTGATTACGTGGCAGTCATTCGGGCGGATATCAGTGCCCTCGACCCTCGGCCTCGCCCTCGCCCGAGTCCTCGGGCAACAGGGTATCGGGCACCAGCTTGCAACCTGCATTCCTCTCCATCTCGTGTCTCTCCTATCCCTCTCTCTCTATATATATGTGTATCTCGTTCTCTATTATTCCCTCCCTCTCTAATTTTCTCTCTCTCACCGATTTCTCTATATCTCTTTTATACCTGCTCCTATTTCTTCTCCTTCTCTATTATTCTCTTCCTTTTTAATTTTCTCTCCGTTTCACCGATTTTTCTATACTCTCTTTTTTATCCTTGTTTTCCTATTTCTTCTTCTTCGATCTCAATTCTCTCTCTCTTTATCTCGTATTTTCTCTTCGTTTCATCGATTTTTCTATACTCTCTGTTCTCTTTTTTATCCTTGTTTTCCTATTTCTTCTTCTTCGATCTCAATTCTCTCTCTCTCTCTCTCGTATCTCTGTTATTCTCTTCCTGTTTAATTTTCTCTCTCTCCGTTTCACCGATTTTTCTATTGTCTGTTCTCCTATTTCTTCGCCTTCGACCTCCTTTCTCTTTATTATTCCCTTCCTTTTTATTTTTTTTCTCTTCGTTCATGATTTCTTTATACCTGTTCTCTCTTTTATTCCTATTGCACCGTTCTCCTTTACATTAATTCTTTCTCTTACATCTCCTATCTCTTCCTTCCTTCGACTCTCTCTCTCTCTATTCTCTCTCACCTTCCTCGCCTCATTTACCCCATTCCTCCTCTTCCTTTTATCCAGTACTACTGCGCTCCGCCTAGAGATCCCCTTAGAGCTCACCCGCACTTCCTCCATCGAATCGTTATCGAATGCAGGCCTGCACGGCATTATAGGGCCGTTCTAGTCAGTTTCCATAGCGTTTCGCGGCGAAGGTGTTGGTAGGTGCACGCGCACACCGTTGCAAGGATCGCCGTAGGCGGTGGCCATCCAACAATCTCATTATCATTCGATTCACGGGGTAACAGAGAGGTCGACCGGACGGCGACCAAAGGGGGAACGAAGGGCTTGTGTGCCCGTGGTGCCCTCTTTATCGCCCGCGAATCATCGGCCCTGGTCGCCCGTGAAATTGACTCCTCTCACCACTCCTGATTGTTTCACTGCCGTTCCTTCCTTGCTTTTCTGGGATATATTTCGGGGATGGCACATTTCGAGAGATTCTTTTTCTTTTTTCTTTTGCTCGAGGAACGATGATAGTGATGAGTGAGATTTTTTTTTTCACGATTCTTTCTCTTTTTCAATTCGTTGTTATTTTATTATTTTTCACAGTCAAACAAGTTGCGATTGTAGGGAAACTAGAGGCAGAGATACGATTTTATTTGTTGTAAATTAAATTATAGTAAATGAAATTTTAGCTTCTAAGATGTTTCGTGAATATATATATATGCTAAAGATTCTTCTAATTAAATTTTCCATTGAAATAATTTTAATTAAAAGGAATCGTCGACGAATCTCTCCTTTGAGAATGACGTTTCTTTCTGAGATACGTCTTTCCAAAGATATCAACAAGAGTGTACTTTCCTATTCCTATATAAAATTCCTAAATTAATCAACTTAGTAATTTTTTCCGTGAAAATGTTATGTACGTACAACAAGGTAACAAGAAAACAATCCAAATTTGCCATCTTGGCACAAACGTCGACGCGGAAAGAATGCAAAGCAAAGAGTGACAGAGAAACGGAGGAAGAAAACAAAAGAAAAAAGAAAAGAAGGAAAAAAAGGAGTCGTGACCCAGACTTGCTTGCACCAGAGAGAAAAGCACGCGGTTAACCGCGTCGGTTCGTCAGAACTTTTCACTCCCTCCTCCCTGTCTCTCTCCCCCCTGTATCCCTTCCCGAGGATAAAAAAAAGAAGAACCGACGATTAACAGGGTGCTCTCCTACGTGCTCTCCTCCTCTCGAAACCGTCAAACGAGAGAAAGAGATATAAAGAAAGAAAAGAAAAGAAAAGAAAGAAAAGAGGAAAAGGTAATGCGACGCAATTAAACAATTTGGAGCGGCGGGCGCACGCGACTTCAAAAGTGCCACCACATGTGGGCGCGGAGATGTAATCAGAGGAAAGTTAATTGAAGGTCCCACCCCCAAAGTGGAATCGCAGCTACTTCCATTCCATTCTCCTCTCTGTCCCTCTTCGAGGGCCTCGAGTGGCTCCCATCGGGGCAACGCGTGTTCGCCTATGCCGCGGATGCAAAGCCGAACCGATTGACTCATTCAACGGGAATAAAAACACAACAAACTTCTTGCGACGAGGAACTACACGGCGCGTACAACACTCGTCGTAGAGGAGGGGGGAATGGTTTGGAGAGAGAGAGAGAGAGAGAAGGGTCGAGAGGAGGGTAACGAAGGAAGAGAGGAAGCCGCGTGACGTCACGAGCAGAAGGCATTCAGATTGAAGAGCGCTCGATGACTCTCGAGATTTGTATTGCCATTAATAACGAGGAGGGGGCCGCGGCTCCCTCCTACGCGGCCCGTCTCTCGCAATTGCACAACAGCACGATGCGCCGCGATCTTGTGCCTCGTCGCAGATTTAACCCTTTGCACTCCTGTTCCGCTCGGTCGAACCAACTCGGACCCAAGCGTTTGGTGGCCTCATAAGATTACCATAACATAAGATTACATCTCATAAGATTGTAAAGAGAACCTATTTATGAAGCGATATTCTAAAAAAATTAATTATTTTAATAAATATTCTAATAAATATCGTCGCAACAATTCCAGTGGTGGAGAATCATTGTGGAGAGCAAAGGGTTAAATTCCATACGTGGACTCTGTCTAGTCGAGGAGAAGGGAGATGGTGATGGTTGAGAGAGGAAATTGGAATTGTATAATGTTTAGGTAGGATTTAAGCAGATGGGATCCAATAATATTTGGTGAAAGAAAATTTATAAAATTCGTAGGAATAATATCGATTCTAATTAATGCCTTTGCATTCCAGGCCTGTTTCACTCGAACCCCAGATTCAGACCAAGCGTTTGGTGGTCTCATAAGATTACCATAAGATAAGATTACATCTCATAAGATTGTAAAGAGGTTAGGAACCTATTTATGAAGCGATATTTTAAAAAAAATCAATTATTCTAATAAATATTCTAATTAAATACTAAATTTATAAAAATTAATTGCGTTTAAGTTGCCGCAACAATTCCAGTGGCGGAAAGTCACTATGGAGAGCAAGGGTTAAAAAAAAGGGTTAAAGATTGGAGAGCAAAGGGTTAAATTCCATACGTGGACTCTGTCTAGTCGAAGAGAAGGGAGATGGTGATGGTTGAGAGAGGAAATTGGAATTGTATAATGTTTAGGTAGGATTT
>NW_006263451.1:1223329-1227023 GCF_000469605.1 Apis dorsata
AAGCAACAATTCTACACGATTTCTCGTTCGGTCAATTTCTTAGCTTGAGTTAAAATGATTTCACGCACGAATTAAAATTTTTATATTTTGCGTATCATTGAAAATTTGTCGAATATTAGAGTTTATATCGTCGTTTCGCGCGATATTTTAATAATTACCAAAGTGCATCCTCGGTTTGTCGCGATAAAATGTCGTTCAATGTTTTTCACCTTTCTTATTTTATCGAGAGCAAACAATATTATTCTTATTTTTCGTATTCTTCTTACACTACATCCCTATTTTCCTTCCTCTATCGTCACTTTCTTAACGAATAGAAATAATTTCGTCGTTCAATAACGAAAAATCAAACTCATCTTCGAGCTAATTTCATTACCGCATTCCTTACAAAACTCAAAAATTTTGAAAATAATTTTTCTATTCCCATAGGAATTTATTCTTGGAGCGATATTTTAAAAGAATCAAGCATGAATAAATATTGTTCGAATTGCGATCCAACTGGTG
Source organism: Apis dorsata (assembly GCF_000469605.1). Lineage (NCBI taxonomy): Eukaryota > Metazoa > Arthropoda > Insecta > Hymenoptera > Apidae > Apis > Apis dorsata. The sequence continues at coordinate 1,223,831 of NW_006263451.1, forward strand.
AAAATCTTCGTTCGAGCACAAAGGGTTAAATTTTAAAGTGCAAATGGAATAATATCTCGTAATGATTTCTCGAAAGAGAATACATAATCGATAGATCAATTTTTCCAAATCGTACACCTGACTCGCGCGTCAGGTGAATCCTCGTCTTCGTTGAACCTCGTTCCCCTCCACTCCCGACACTCCGAGTGCACCCTCCTCTACGTTTCGACGAGAATTCGAATAGGTCGGCCGCAAATATAATTACCGGCGTTTAAGCCGTTTCCATTGTGCGGCGAACGCTCGACACGGCGCACGAAAACGAAACGGGTGGAGAGCGGATGGACGTCGAAGGGGTTTCCACTCGTCGAGGCCACGTGCGTCGAGAATCGGGATCGATGCCGCCCCGGTTCTCACGTCGCCCTTTCTTCCCTTCGACGCGCTTCCTCGTGTAACGCCCACGATCTCTCGTAATTCGACCGCGTTCGCTTTCTCTCCTCCTCGAAATTTTCCTATTTTGGAAAATAGTGAATTCTGTTTTCGTTAAAGTTGTTCGAGGCGAAAGTGTTTGTTTGGAAAATGGAGTGAAAAATCTTTTTCAAGTGTTGTATCTTGTCTTTAATTGGCAATGAATATCGATCGATGTGAATCAATGAATGTTATTAGAGATATTAACTTTCGTGAGTTTACAAAGAGTATAAGCTCTGAGAAAAGGAAATTTTAAATGATATTATTACAGTTTTATTAATTGTATCTTAAAAATTTCCTTTTCTACTATTTCTACTATTTTTGAAATTAATTTAATATAATACGCTCGAATACGTTATTAATATAATCCACATGCCTGTATTCTTGTATTAACTTCGTTCCCATTGAAAAACATCAAACAAACAAACTTCCACATAAATATTATTCTATCTTCTATTTATCAACAATTACGCATCGACGACAAGTAAAAACGATCTTATCACATTATATACACATAATAGAAACATTTCGATATTCCTTTCCTATTAATTCGTACTCAATGTTTCTTAAATCGAGAAAAGGAAAGAGTTCAAGAACGAAGTGTTTCCTCCTTTTCAACGACCACACAAAATCTTTTTCATATCTAAAATATATCATTGAAGTCATTGGTTTAATTTGCAATGAATATCGATCGATGTAAGTGTTCAAGAACCACTGTTTCCTCCTTTTCAACGACCACATAAAATCTTTTTCATATCTAAAATATATCATTGGAGTCATTGGTTTAATTTGCAATGAATATCGATCGATGTGAGTGTTCAAGAACTCCTTCCTCCTTTTCAACGACCACACAAAATCTTTTTCATATCTAAAATATATCGTTGGAGTCATTGGTTTAATTTGCAATGAATATCGATCGATGTGACTCAATGAATATTATCGAGATATTAACTTTTCGTAAGTTGCAAAGAGTATAAACTCCGATAAAAGGAAATTGCGAATGATCGTTTTATTATATCGCGTCATTCCCTATAAAAACGTATCCGCCACTCGCATAAATTAAGTTCTTCGATTCCACGATTTTTATCTTCTCGATAATATCTATTCTCCCGGGGATAAACGATTCCATCGTCGACCACGAGATTCCATTACCAAGTTGGATAACGCGTTAAAAAGGAGGGCGCGAGTCTCGTCTTATAGACGAGGGTAAAATTGTTTTCGTGGAGAACTCGCAGCCGTCGTTTCACATGTATCAACCGTACCGCGTCGCGCATACTCCCATCGACGTGTACCACACGCGTGCATCGTGCGTCATTTCGCAAGCATTCCCTGGAACCGATCCCCGGAGGGGGCGGTATAAATGCAGCGTCACGGGGCGGCAAGGAATACGTCATCGTCCACGCGTGAAACTGGCGAACTGTTGTTCATAATTCGGTGGCGAGTCACCGATTTTTGATCGGTTAGCTCCTCGGTTAAACAGGGAAAAATGCGATGAGAGAGGAAAATTTCCATTCCATCGGTTTCGATAATTTTTATTTTCGAGGAGAAAAAGGAATGTGTTCGTTTAAAAAAAGGAAAAAAGAAAATTTCCATATATTTGAATTTTTTGCTTTTGAAGAGAAGTCGACGATTTCACTTTCGCGAATTCATCGATATTCGAATTTTCGTTATTGAAAGGAAACGAGAAGTTTCGACACCTTCGATCTAATCCTAAAGGAAAACGGAATTATTTATTCACGGAGCACGCACGAGTATTTACGCGAGGCTGGAGGCGCTCGATTCGAAGATTCCTTCAACTCGAACCGTCTTCAACCCTAACCCTCCCCTCCAGGGGTCCTGTGACAGAAAGCAGATGCAAATTAGTTCGCAGCTCGCTGCAATTCAATTAAGCTTCATCATTTAACCGGCATTCTCGCATTGTAATTTGACTCGCAGGTGGCGCGTGCGGTGCAACGAGTAAAGTTCCTCGCCTGTTTCTCGAGCAATTTGGGGGGAAATTAATTACCGTGACACCGTGGAAACGGTGTTTCTCAGGGCGAAGCCACGTGTTCCCTTTGCGTTCAATTTTTCAACCAAGAATTATCATCAATCGAGTGGAAGACTCGAAAAAATATTTATAATATAGATCTCTCTCTCTCCTTCTCCAATCATCTTACTTCATTCTCCATTCTCACCATTTCCAAAAAAGCTACGACCATCGACGTCGTACAATCGAACGACTCGATCTAACGAAAAAGAAGAAGAAGAAAAGAAGGAGAAAAGGGTTGAAAAGAGGGGAAGAAAGTATCAGTCGGTCAATGTTCGAGGAGGCGGTCTGGCGGAAGAGGGGGACGGGTTATCCACCGAGCAGCAGAGGGAAGGGAGGGGCTCGATTCGGCACGGACGTTCCGATCGAAAAGTCAGGGTGGTCGGTCAGGTGAACGATATCCGTGTATATAGTTATATAGAAGCTAGGGGAGAGCGTAGGAAACGAGCTTACTGGTGCATCCGCCTGGCTCACCTCTCCGGCGAAGGCTCCTCGCGCGCGTGCAGGAGCGCCCGCGCGCTCGTTCGTCTGACGCTTAATACCAGTTTCACGGCTTGATAAGCCGAAGCGTGTAATTTTGCAGCGGCTCCGGAGTCGGATAAGCACCAGGTTTTCTAGTTAAGTGGACCACAAAATTCGGGGAAGCCTATATAAGGGTTTTCGAGGTGGAAGGCGATCAGTCGAGCCACAGTCGGGCTCCCCGGCACACCATCCGCGACCGAA
>NW_006263451.1:1227076-1229249 GCF_000469605.1 Apis dorsata
TTCCTCCCTTCGTTCTTTCCTTTTTCCGAGTTTCTCTTCTTTTTCTTTCTTTCTTTCTTTCTTTCCTCCACTTGTGACTTTTGATTCGTACGTACGGTGGAACGTCGATTTTCGATCGCCAAATCAGGATAGGATGGATTAGATAAGGGACGTAGCGTTTAATTAAAGAAATGATAATGATAATGGAGTATAGAATTTAGGTTACATTTAGTTTAAGTATATTTAAGGCGAAATTGTAAGCTCGTTTATATCTTTACGTAACAGATATAATATTCCACTCAGATGGATTCGAAATATTTTTTTGTATTTTTTTGATTCGTTTATTTATTGACGCTATGAATATAAATATATCAGGTAATTAATTGAAGCGTCATACGAAGCGTGACTCGACTGTATTCGAATAATTCGACGTTCTACTATCAATGATGAATTTTCGTTATGTTCTTGTTCGAAGTGAACTCGTGGAAGATTGTAGATGGCGCGAAATGAAACTTTGTTCGAATACGTATATGTGTGTGTGTATATATATATATATATATATATATGTGGATGACACGTTTGTATAAGTTCAAAGAGAAATTGAACGAATACGAGACGACGAGATGATAGTTACGATTGGATTTATCGGTGATGTTTATGTGAGTTGTAAAACAGGATTGGATATTGTTGGAGAGGATTCTAAAATTATTTTTTCGTTCCACTTCGATTTTTTTTATCTCTATTTTATCGCGTAGCAAACGATTCTCGTTTCTATTTAAAATACGTCTGGTGCGCCACTTTAGGGCAGATATCGAGCGACGCATCTGGCGCGTACGCCTTCGAATCGGTTAATAGTTAACTTGGAAGAAACTGGCGAGAGTGAACGTGGATAAAGTGGATAAAGATATCAACATATATTTTTTTTTCCTATTTTCGTCTTTGCGTATTGAAAGAAAAGGTTACGTATTAAAAACTTGCGAACAAGTTTTTCATAATCATAAATAAATATAATTTTATTCCAACGAGATCGAATCACTATCGTAACTCGAAACGATATCATTTTAATTTATTTACTTTCTTCTTTTTTTAAAACGTTAAACATACCAGAATAAAGCGGATATAATTCTAACGCGATAAAAACTTAAAACTCAACACCGCATTGGAAGTATAATGGGCTATAAAATTTCAGAGCGTCGATAAAACGATACGATACGTCGCGTCCATGGGATGGAACAACGTGCTTTCGATTAAATTTTCTTCTTTCCTTCTTTCTTTCTTTCTTTCTTTCTTTCTTTCTTTCTTTTTTTTTTTTTTCCTCCAATGGAATTCATTAAACGCATTTTCACGAGGGATATATATAATATCGTTTACAGAGCGTAAACAAAGCGTGGTTGGAAATCGGGGGAAAAGTATTTACCCCGTTAAAAGACAAGTAAATTTGGTTGAGGCTTTTTTGCGTTCCGCCGGTGATTTGTCACCGGTCGATTTTCAACGTAGGAGCGGGGCCAAATGTCCCTGTTTACGCACCCTCCGCGCGATAATGCCTGTAAATAATGGCGCAAGTTTGTTGACTCGCCATTGGACGATCGATTCCACGAAAAATCTCGATCTCGAAAAAATCGAAACCCTTTTTTTTTGCGTCGTCGATTGGACACGTCTTTCAAAAATATTCTTTACAATACGAATTTTTCTTTTTCCTTGTGCGATACTTGTCAATTCGTGAGGATGAAACTATGAAGATTTCGAATTTATTATTATTATTTGGAGAGGAAAAAAGAAAGGGACGATCCACGATAAAACGTTCCACGAAATGGATTTGAATATTAAAGAAAATCGAGTGTATATATCTAGTTGACTGATAAATTGATTGGCTTCTAAATTCTTTCCTGACAATTTTCTAAATTAATTCAACCTTTATATGCAAATTAAAAAAAAAAAAGAAATTTCGTTAATACTTCCTACTCTTCCTAAAAGGAGCCATCTCTTCGTCCCTTCAATTTTTTGATACGACCTCAAAAAAAAAAGAAAAAAAGAAAAATCCTCTCGAAAACCCAACCTCTCGAAAACCTATTCACGTTACCAATTAGCAAAAGGGCGTGCCGCGGCGGATAAGATCCCACAAGGAACGCAAGCAAGCCTGCAAAAGAAGAGAATCGCGGGCAAAGTAGATTTCAGAGTCGGCGGAGAGGGAGCA
>NW_006263451.1:1229292-1231803 GCF_000469605.1 Apis dorsata
TCTCGGTGGCTGCCCGCGACGTGAAAACGTGGAAACAGGAAGGGCAAAACGGAGGAGGAGGAGGAGGAGGAGGAGGAGGCGAGTTAAGGAGGGCAGAGCGGAGAAAGAAAGTTGGTTAGCCGAATCGAGGATAGAGTAGACGGGAAGGAGGTTGGTCGAGTGCCATCAACTCGTAACTCGTGGCATGGGACGACGAGCACGAGACCATCCTCTTCTGAAGGCTGAAGCGAGCCAAGCCGGCATAATAAGCTTTGTGCGCCGACGTCGTGTGTACGACGAGGGGTTGAGGAGGCGGAACCGGAAGCGGCCGCATCGACAACACCGTGGATGAGGAGAGCCACCACCATAGGCCCCTGAGAGAGAAGGGCCCTCGCGAGTACCTTGGCCATACGCGGCAACATCCCAGGAATCGAGCATCTGCTCGTGAAACCAGTCCACCTTTGGTTGTCGAGGATGTGTTGCCACGTCTCTGCCACGATCTGTCCAGGAAAAAAAAAGTCTCGAGAGCTAATTATCTACATTTTCCATATACGGTTTCCTGAGGTTAATTTTCCCTCTTCCTTCCAAGATCTTGCTTCGAAGAATTGAATGGATTTCAATTTTGTAGAAATTTTGAGACGAGTCGATTGAAGATTAAGTTCTTTCTTCTTCGAATTTTAGTTTTAAATTTCTAAATCTCTAAATTTTTCGTTCGAAGATTATTAATTAGGTTAATTTTCGAATCTTGATTCGAAGAATTGGATGGATTTCAATTTTGTAGAAATTTTGAGAGGAGTCGATTGAAGATTAAGTTCTTTCTTCTCCGAATTTTAGTTTTCGAAGAATTCGATGGATTTCATTTAGTAGAAATTTAGAGACGAGCCGATTGAAGATTAAGTTCTTTCTTCTTCGAATTTTAGTTTTAAATTTCTAAATCTCTAAATTTNATTAAGATTCTTTCTCCGAATTTTAATTCGAAGAATTGGATGGATTTCATTTCGTAGAGATAGGTAAAATTTAGAGAAGAGTCCATTGAAGATTAAGTTTTTCCTTCCAATTTTGTAGAGATAAATAGAAATTTAGAAAGGAGTCGTTTGAAGATTAAATTAGATTAATTTTTGAATTTTGATTCGAATAATTAAATGGATTTCATTTGATAGAGATAGGTAGAAATTTAAAGAGGAATCGATTGAAGATTAAATTAGATTAATTTTCGAATCTTATTTGATAGAAATAGAAATTTAAAAAGCAAGAAGTCATTTGAAGATTAAGTTAGATTAATTTTCAAATTTTACTTCTAAAAATTAAATGAATTTCATTTGATAGAAATTTAGAAAACAAAGAGTCGATTAAAAATTAAGTTAGGTTAATTTTCGAATCTTGGTTCCAAGAATTCGATGGATTTCATTTGATAGAAATAGGTAGAAATTTAGAAAAAAAATCGATTGAAGATTAAATTAGATTAATTTTAGAATTTTGATTCGAAGAATACGATGGACATGATAGAGATAGAAATTTAGAATGCAAGAATCTTTATGCGAAGAATAAGAGTGAAACTCACCTTCTTTTGCTTTATCCTCGGACGAAAATCGAGGGACGAGTTCGATTTAGGGCAACGAGGTTTCGGATCTGATTGATTCTTGGATAGAATGGTATGTTTTATACGTGAGATTGAAGGGTGGGTGGTGTAATCGGGGTAGGTAATGATATCTGGATCGGCGAGAGGGAGAGGATTACGTATGGAATTTGGTTTTGGTCGTGTTGGTCGATAACGTTGCCAATATTATTATGGGCAGATTATTATTTCGCGGGCGTTTTATACGATTTTATAGGAGATCGTAAATTTCTGACGGTAATTACAAAAATTAAATGTAAAATTCGTCAAATGGAAATATTTCACTCGAGCTTACCTCCGATATTAACCTTTAAATCTACGACTCTTAATTCAAACTCTAAAAAAAAAAAAAAAATCTAAATAAATCTTCTCCAATAAAGAATCTAATCAATTAAATCGTAAACAAAAATTTAAACAAAAAATATCAAATCTCTCCTCTTCTTTTCGCAACACAGACAGAGAAAAGAGACGAACACTCGTTAATAAATTCTCTTTTCGAATATCCCGAATATAAATACGTTTATTAACGAATCGCGCGATAAAATCTCTCTCAGATTTCATCCTAAATCTCTCGCTTAATTTTCGGATCTCGGACCGTGAGATAACGTGAAAGGGAAAGGAAGTGGAGGAAGAGGGGAGGGGAGGGGTGGAACAAATGGTAATCTCGTTAACGCGAATAAAACCACGAGCATCGACTTTGGCCGTGAATATATACGCGTCTACGCCACGTTAGGGTTGTAAGTGGGTTAAAGGTACTGGTTGTTTAGAGGGTGAAGTGCATAGTTTGCCAGCGCTCGGAAACAACGGAGAATGGATCGCCTAACGAAGTGTGTTTGCCGGCGGAGACCAACGGGAACGAAATATGGGGGAGGGGGGAGGTTGCGAGGGGCCAAAGAAAACACCACCCCCCCCTCCCC
>NW_006263451.1:1232019-1234513 GCF_000469605.1 Apis dorsata
TCTCTCTCTTTTGCTCGCTCCATTTCGAAATCTGCCCTTCATACGTCGTAAATTTTGTGGCTGGAAAGAGATCGTCGACCGATTCTCCACGATTTCCTTTCTTCGTCTTCTTTTTTTCCCTTTATTACGTTTAAAAGGATAGCTCATATCGATTAATTCGTCTCACAAATTTGAAGGTTTGTTCGAAGAGTTTGTGCAATATTATATAATTGTAAAATTATATCCAATGAAACATCTTCCAAAACTGTATAATAAACGAGAAATTAAAATTATCATAAAATAAAATTATCACAATTAACGACTGCAATATTTAATTTTTAACGAAAGCATCAACGACTCGACGAGAAAGATCCAAGTCTCTCTCTCTCTTTCTCTTTCTCAAAGGGTAAAGCCTGTATACCAGAGAATATTCCTACATAGACAGCTCCACGGGATCCGGGTTAACCAGGAAAGCTGCCGCTAATCCTGCGTGCAACGATTAAACCATGGATATATATATATATACCGGCTGATTTTCGATATCATATTTCTTTCTTCTCCCCTTCCCCTTTCACTCGATTCGACAAAGAAGATTCGGATGGAGCGCGAGAAGAGGGGGGGAGAGAGTGGAAAAGGGACGAAAAAGAGACGGACAGCGAGAGAGGCGGAAGGTTGGATAGAGATGCAAAACGCGACAGAGAGAAGAATATATATATAGAAGTGGTTGTGGTGGTGGTGCTCCTCGTTGATTTCCCGTTTTCATATTCAATATGATCCGCACCGGCATTGTATTCATTGAAAACGAGTGAACCGCACGCAAGATCAGGAGCCGGCCGCCAGGAACGAGAGTGGATCATGGAAGGCCCCGCGTCGGTGATGATGGGCGCGATGGTGGTGGTCGGTGGTGGTGGGTAGGTCGTTGCGGTGGTTGGATGGATGGTTAGTTGGTAGGTAGGTTGGTTGGTTGGCTGGCTGGCTGACTGGCTGCTTTCCTATTCCAACTAATGAAAGGAGAGCCCCGGGTCTCGAGGTTGCCCCCGTCTGCCTTCAGGTTTAAAGTCGATGTGTCCTCTTCACCCGTGAATCACGGCCGGTAGCAACCTGATGGTGGGGGGGATGAGGATATAGAGTTAGAGAGAGAGAGAGAGAGAAGTGTAGAGAGAGTAGTCTTTTAAGACGAGCTCTTCTTCGCGGAGAATGTTTTGAATGGGAATCCTCCCGGTTGGGGAAGGAATCCGTTACCCAAAGTTTCCAGTGACCGCTGATTTATATTTTTCGGCGGAAATTTCGAATCTTTCCTTCCGTAGGCCAAGTTTCGCTTTTCGTTTCGGCGTTTAATCTTCGGAAGTGACTCGATTCTGGTATTCGTGATCGATGATGTATCGCGGAACGTGGTATGTAGATTGTTTTCCGATCGATACGATTGTATCTATAAATGATAAAATGATTTCTTGTTTCAGAATCAGATTTAGCGTTCGTTAAGGTAGAATCTGTTATATCTTGGACACTTTTTTTCACGATTATTTGTATATGTACATATATTTGAACAATGAATTTAGAATAATCTTGTATGAACAGATTGTACGTTCAAATTTGCATCCTCGAAATAAATGCGATTAATTGAGTAAAGTGTAAATGATTAATTTCGAAAGATTAATTTTTTTTATAGGATTAAACACGAGAATAGAATGAGAACGAATGGATGAATGATAACGCGGAGATTTTTTACAAATTAGCAGTTCCATCGTTCGAGTATGTCGAACATAACCTAAAAAGTTCAAAGCGCAAGAGTCCGCCTCAGCAATATTCAAATTAACGACTCGCCAGCGTTTTCGTTCGTTCGTTCGTCGAGTATTTGGCCTAAAAAGAAAAAAAAAAAAATACTAGAATCTTCCTATTTATTTCCTAATGTATTGGATATCCTGCATCCGTATTACAAAAAAGAAAAAGAAAAAGAAGAAAACATACCGAACTTTCAATACCATTCTCTTTACCATAATAATAATCGCTCAAAATATCGTGATATTTCAACAGATAATTATTATTTATCCTCAACGAAATCAAAATCAACCAAACTACAAAAAAAAAATAATACTCGAACAGATAAATCTTCGACAGAGATTCATACAACACGATAAAAAAGAAGCGTTACGAAAGAAATAAAATCAAAGCTTAAACACGTTAGATCGATTTTTCACGTGATCCAATTCCCCTCCCTCGTTTTCCCCCAACGTCTCCAATTACACCGTCCAAGCGCGGCCGAATAACTCGATAATAACCGAAAAAGAAAAAGAAAGTATAAAATCTCACGCGAGACGCGTCAACGTGTGCCCGCCCCTATTAAAATCATCCCCCTAAACGCAATAACAAAAACCTCGTCTCCTTTTCAAAGGGAGAGGAAGATGGCCGTTGATTAAAGATCCGGCGGAGACTTTTAATCACGATAAGCGCGACCTCGCGGCTAGACCGTCCCTTTTACGTATCCCCCCCTCGTCGTAATGACGGGAAGGGCCAT
>NW_006263451.1:1234559-1234907 GCF_000469605.1 Apis dorsata
TCTCTCCCTCTCCACTCCTCCTTCTCCTAGACCCGTTGCTCGTTTCCACCGTTGCGTGCACACGTGTACGCGTATCCACCGCGAAAACAGAAAGAAAGAAAGAAAGAAAGAAGGAAAAAGAAGCGGGTTATACGCCATTGTGGCAGAAAAATGGAAGTCTCCCTAATAGAGACTTCCATGCACGAGGTATACGCGGCGTGTATAAAGTGGCGAAGGGGGTGAAGAGGTGGCTCGAAGATAGAGACAGAGACAAGTGTATGTGCGCGCGCACACACGCATAAACACACACACGCACAGAGAGAAGAGCAAACGAGAGCGAAAAGAAAAGGCGCGAGAGCGAGGGTGTGC
>NW_006263451.1:1234916-1236112 GCF_000469605.1 Apis dorsata
AAGCGGGATCGAGTTCGATGCGCGCGGGGCTCGTCGGCTTTCACAAGGATCGCATTTCCACGATCCTTCGAGAGGGATATTCACGGTTTATCGCGCCAAGATGTATGCATTTCTTAGGATTTGATATTGTTTTTCTCTTTTTCTCTTAGAGTTTCTTCTAGATCGTTCTTTCTTCTTTTTTTTTTTTTTTTTTTGAGAGAGAGAGAAATTATGGTTTGATTCGAATTTTTCGACGAAAGGTTATTTCAGATGAAACATTTGTGATGGGAATACGGGGAGATGAATTATCTTGGATAATTTCGGGGAATCGTTGGCTCAGTTTGGATATTTGATCTGAAATTGGAAAACAATCGTTGGATACATTATATAGGGCGTAAATAGTATCGCCTGTTATATCGAGTCGTATCACTCGACCAAATATTGATCAACGCATTCTGAGCGTTCCATTTCTAAAATGATTAACTACGCGCTTGTAAATATTCGATCGAACTTGACACTTCAATATTTAAAACAAAAATTCCTCGAAAAGCGTTAAGATACCACTCGATTCCGTTATTCCAACTACATAACGTTTCATAATTTCGCGCAACCTTGAAATTCCCCTCTCTTCAACTAACTAACTCCAACTAACTCATCGATAGCCGAGAAATTTTCCGAAATAATCCGATACGTCGACATGCTCGTATCGCATGGATCGATTCAATCGACCGTCTCCCCCCCCCCCGTTTCATTGAAAATGCAAATTCGCCGGCCGGCGATCGACGAAATAATCGGCCAAAGGAATTTAATTACATCCATGTTCTCGTGAAAAGGATATGTCGCTCGTATATATGTATATATATTTTTTTTTCGATTTGCACGAGGAAGGGAGGGATTATAGGTGTACGCGCACGTTAATGAGAAAACGGGGCGCGCGTAATTTACTGGCGGAGGAGAATGGGCGAGGAGGGAGGACGGAGGAAAGACGTGTAATAGGCATATTACTCTGAATATGGGCTAGGGTGACTTGGCTTTGGTTAATTCGATGTTTAAGTGCGTGTAGCGATATTATAATCCTTCGTTATTATTATTATTATTATTATTCCGCGCCGTGAATGGAACGCGCGTTTTCTCGAATGGATCTCGCGAAGGGTGGTTTCGAGAATCTCTTTCGATTTTTTATTCTTTTTTTTTTTTTTTTTTTTTTTTTTTTTTTT
>NW_006263451.1:1236247-1237734 GCF_000469605.1 Apis dorsata
TTATATTTTTTATTCGTGTAACGATGATGCGTTTTGTGGATATTTGTTTCGTGAGTGAGAATAATTGTGGAGGAGGAGTGTAATTAAAAAGAAAAAAATGAATTCCAGTAAATTTTATGAATTTCGTTGAACTATTGTATATCGTATATTGAGAGAATTAATAATGATATGAATTATTGTAATGATCGTGTAATATAAATATAGACACAGCTTGTTGAAAAAATAGAGACAATTAATTTCAATTATTATGCATATGTCAATAATAACGCAAATTAACTAAATGAATTACACGTGCCGTAAATATCGATCAAAAATAGATGCTAACGCATTGTACTTTCCAATATTAATTCTCTCTATGTAATTTAGAAAATTTTATTTAATTTCCTTTCTCGAAGAAAATTACGTACGTAAGAACGCGAAATTTCGTCGAACCTGCCTCTCGATTCTTCTACTCTTCACGGTTCTTACGATTAAATCGGGATTTTAAACGGCGCTTAGTTGGCCGCCACGTGCGACTCTATCCATCTAGAAAAAATTCGATTCGACGCAAGAACGTTTTTTCTTTTCTCTCTCTCTCTCTCTCGGATTAGCCGATACGACGAGAGCCACTCGTCGTAATTTTAAACATCTGACATAGCCACGCGTGTCAAATCACAAACAAACGGCTCTTTGCGCTTTCACAGATGGTTGGACAAATTCGCAATGGCGAACGTTCGAAACGTGTAAATGACAACGATTCGTTCGTCGATCCACGGGAAAGTTCTACTCTGAAAGAAAGAAAGGAATTTTAAAAGGAATTTTTCTTTCTCCGTAAAGAAAGAGATTCCTTATTCCATTAATTGTATCCAAGCAAAGAGAAAGACACAAAATCCCGAAATTATTCGAGCATTTGTTATCTTATCCTTTTCCATTTTCAATTCCCTTTGCCAATTTCATATTTCCATATCCTTGCTCCGCAAAAAATTTCATCACAATCAATTTCCATATATATATTCCACACAGATTACCCTTATAACCCTTCCCCTATCCAATCCAAATTTCTCGAAGAATTTCACACATTTCTAAATCTTCTCTCCTCTCCAATAATTACCAATATCCTATCTCCTCCTCCTCCCCTTGCACCCTTCACAAGCTCGTTTTCGTCAAAAACGAAAGCTGGTCCGCAAGGCTAGAGACGGACGTTGCGTGTACCACGTGCATGTGAATGACAGTGGGGTGGTGAAAGGAAGAGATGGAAGGAAGGGGATTAGGCCAAGGATGGGACAGAGAAACGAAGGGAGAAGCCTGAAAGGAGGGAAGGAGACGAACGACGAAGAGGAGGAGGAACGGACGGATGGACGGATGGACGGACGGATAGAGAAACAGAGAGGATGGAAAGATAGAAAGACGGATAGACAGAGGGACGGAGATGCATAGTAGGCAGTAGTCGCGTTACTTCCGGTCGAGCGGTCGCTGTGCCTGGCAGCTGCGGAGTTTGCAGGAACGGG
>NW_006263451.1:1238232-1242565 GCF_000469605.1 Apis dorsata
ATTCATTCTCTAATTCGATTAGTTTAAATGGCATTAAAACAATCCTGTTGCGAGTGCGTGAGCACGCCAGTATCGTGCGTAGCTACAAAACGCGGCTGAACGCGCAGCTGTTCGCTTCTCTCGTCGAAGGGCCTTTCGGAGGGTTTTCCTTCTCTCGGGTTCAGATTTTTGCCGCGGTTTCGAGGATTTTTTCTTTTTCTTTTTTTTTTTTTTTTTTCGTCGAAAAACGAATCGATCGATTCAATTTTGAGGGGAGGAAATATTTGTTTGATCTTCGAGTTGTATTGGAAGAATGAAAGTGTTTCATGATTACGTTAATTTTTTCAAGATTATAGAAGATTCGATTGGAAAATTTTATTTCAGCTTTTTCTTCGTTATTTCGTGCTAATAATTGTTTCTCGCGTTTAATCAATCATTTTATTCCATTAAATTAGAAATTAAAGAGTTTTTTCAATGACATAAAACGTGACTGATAAAAATTAAAGAAACGTTTATCCAAATTTACACAAATTTCTCCAGACTCTCGACTTCGTATCAACCCCCTTAGATTCGTGGAATGCTTGCGCGCCCTTTCTAAATATCGCCTGCTCGAATCCAAAGAATACGATCGAAGAAGAAGAAGAAGAAGAAGAAGAAGAAGAGAGACAGTGAAACGAAGGAAAAGCAACTTTCACTTCCACCGCCCCTCCATAAACCGCTCGGTCGTGAAATCTCCGCGTCCAATACGAGACGAAAGAAGGAGAAAAAGAAAAAAGAAGGGAGAAAGGAACAAGTTACGAAGGAAAAACAGGACGTATATCGTGGTAGCGCGTCAAAGGCAATACGGATCGGCCGGGTCAAAGGCCATTAGGCCCGTGAGTTATGAGACAAGTTCTAATACTCTAATAATCTTGCCGTTGATCGGGCGGGCGGCCGTGTGCGTGGAGAAACGCTTAGCGCTTGCAGGGACTTGCGAGACTTTATTCCGGCCGATCACTCGCACGCCTTCCTTTCCCATTTCGCTCTGCCCACCCCTCGATCCTTCTTCCCCCTCGTGCAACATCCCCTCACCCCTTCCCTCCGATGGATCCCTCCTCCACCCTTGTGGATCCGTGCGCGAGCCAAGTCAGTGTGAAATTCGGCAGCCCTTATTAAAGCTTACACCCTCGCGATGCCATCCTTCTCTTCTCTTCTCTTCTCTTCTCTTCTCTTCTCTTCCCTGCGCAGCCAGCGTTTCTCAAATTCGAACCTCGATCTTTCCGTTTTCTAGTAATCCAGTATGCAGAGGTTGAAGTTTGAAGGTCTGAAGTCGAGAAACTTTGTCATTTATGATTTTCGTGTGTTTGGATTTTTATTTAAAGAGGACAGATTCTCTTCTCTTCTCTTCCCTGCGCAGCCAGCGTTTCTCAAATTCGAACCTCGATCTTTCCGTTTTCTAGTAATCCAGTATGCAGAGGTTGAAGTTTGAAGGTCTGAAGTCGAGAAACTTTGTCATTTATGATTTTCGTGTGTTTGGATTTTTATTTAAAGAGGACAGATTCTCTTCTCTTCTCTTCCCTGCGCAGCCAGCGTTTCTCAAATTCGAACCTCGATCTTTCCGTTTTCTAGTAATATATAGAGATGCAGAGGCTGAAGTTTGAAGGTTGTTAGAGGTTTGAACTATGAAGTCGAGAAACTTTGTCATTTATGATTTTCGTGTGTTTGGATTTTTATTTAAAGAGGACAGATTCTCTTCTCTTCTCTTCCCTGCGCAGCCAGCGTTTCTCAAATTCGAACCTCGATCTTTCCGTTTTCTAGTAATATATAGAGATGCAGAGGCTGAAGTTTGAAGGTTGTTAGAGGTTTGAACTATGAAGTCGAGAAACTTTGTCATTTATGATTTTCGTGTGTTTGGATTTTTATTTAGAGAGGATAGATTCTCTTCTCTTCTTTTCCCTGCGCAGCCAGCGTTTCTCAAATTCGAACCTGGAGCCTCGATTTTTCTAGTAATCCAGTATGCAGAAGTTGAAGGTTGTTAGAGGTTTGAACTATGAAGTCGAGAAACTTTGTCATTTATGATTTTCGTGTGTTTGGATTTTTATTTAGAGAGGATAGATTCTCGTGTTTTCTTTGTCGGAGTATTTAAGTATTTGTTATTTGTTCGAATATTCAGAATAAGTGGGATATTTCGAACAATGATGAATTAAAAAATATCTTATTGCAAAATTTATAGAAGTTACTACGCGTTCTTCTCTCTTTTTTCTTTTTTTTGTTTTCCAAGTTTAAAAACAAGGGCGAGTTTAAATAAAAGAGAAAGGCTGTGAAAGGATATTTTCTCGTAAAACAAACGTACGAATTATTTTTCCTCGACGTTGACCGCGTGACCCAGGTAGAACCGAGGGGGATACGAATGGCAAACAGGATAATTTAAATATAAGGGTTTCTGCTATTCTACATTTATGGGGGCGTATATTGCCAGGCTATAAACGTGGCTGGCTATTCGCGTCTAATTCCACTTGTGCCGCGGCACTCCTCCCGTTTGCCTCTGACTCTGGAAACCTCGATCTAATTGGCTGAGATTACCAGCCGAGGGAAACGGGTATTTTACGCGGATCCTGTTACGATTTCGGAACAGAAACTCACTTTTGTCCCATTTCGTGATTGAACGAATGTGAATTCCTGATTTTTAACATGGTTGTAAAAGGGAGATTATTCTTCTTTTCTTTTTTTTCTTTTCTTCATTCGATGTTCTTATTTGTTTTAATTGATTATTGCGCTTTGTGATTTGGAAATAATATTATACAATTTGTAAAATTATACGATAAATAATTTTTTTTAATTTTCTTTCGAGCAAAAATAATTTCGATTGTGAAAAGTCAAATATTATTGGATTATTAAGGTTAAAGCTTGAAACAATAGTTAATAAAGGATAAATAAAACGATAATTTATTATCACAATTTATGAATTTATTTTTCCGGAGGAAAAATAATGAACGTAAAAGAAATTTTAATTAATAAATTTCAGAAATATTATAAGACATTAGAGAATACATTTTCAAAAATAGTGATTGCCAAGTAAAATAAAATATCATTCGAGTTTTTTGTTTTTATTATTTAAGATTTCATGTTGAATAATTTTTTCTTCGACAGAAAGAGAAAATTCCAATATTCACAATATTTATAATAAATTTCCAGATTTACTTATAACTCGTTTAACTTCCTCAGAAACACCATAAGACATCGAAAGCACTATTACAATACTTTTAAAACAATAAAATATCATCAATGCTTCAAATTTTTTATTATCAAAAGATATCACATTGAAAAAGGAAAAAAGACAACCTAAACATGTATTCATTTCACTATCTATTTAAGTTTCCAAATCCACCTGCAAATGCACTATAAGACTTCTCGTTATTAAAAGATTCCATGACAAAGAAATTCTCTTTCACGAATTTACTTGTACAACAATTTCAATTTATAGAAAAAAACATGTATCCATTTCACAACTACCTATTTAAATTTCCAAATCCACCTACAAATGCACTATAAGACTTCGAGTTTTTATTATCAAAATTATTCCATAGAAAAGAAATTCTCTTTCACGAATTTGTACAATAATTTCAATTTAATATGTATCCATTTCACAACTCTACTTAAACTTCCAAATCCACTTGCAAATACGCTATAAGACTTTGAGTTCTCATTATTAAAAGATTCCATGGCAAAGAAATTCTTTTTCACAGATTTTACTTGGAATAATTTCAATTTAGAAAAAAAAAACCTAAACATATATTTAAACATCTATTTAAATTTCCAAATCCACTTGCAAATACGTTATAAAACTTCGAATTCTTATTATCAAAATTATTCCATAGAAAAGAAATTCTCTTTCGCGAATTTGTACAATAATTTCAATTTAATATGTATTTCACAACTCAATTTAAATTTCCAAATCTACCTGAAAATACGCTATAAGACTTTGAGTTTTTATTATCAAAATTATTCCATAGAAAAGAAATTCTTTTTCACAGATTTTACTTGGAATAATTTCAATTTAGAAAAAAAAAAACCTAAACATATATTTAAACATCTATTTAAATTTCCAAATCCACTTTCAAATACGCTATAAAACTTCGAATTCTTATTACCAAAATTATTCCATGGAAAAGAAATTCTCTTTCCGCGAATTTACTTGTACAATAAATTTCAATTTAAAAAAACGATACCTAAGAAAAAAAAATACCCCTGAATACATACCCGCGAACCCCTGAAGGGGTTAACATCCCCATTAACGACGACGAGAGAAAACTTTGAGAAACCCTGTCCCGCGAGCGTGTTCCGCTGACTCATACCCCCTCCCCCCTCCCCCCTC
>NW_006263452.1:0-8877 GCF_000469605.1 Apis dorsata
TTATGCTATAAAATTAAGACAAAAAAATAATTATAATATATTATATTATATATTATAGTATATTTTATAAAATATATTTTACCTAATTATATTAAAAGCAATTAAATCTTTAAAAATATAATTTAAAAAAATATAATAAGTTTATTATATTTTTATAGGCTAGGATAGCTTTTTTACAAGGGGAAAGAAAAGGTCAAGAAAGATTAAAAAATGATTTAGTAAGAAGAATAAAGATGTTAGAATATGCTCTTAAACAAGAAAGGTAAGATTTTGTTTTAAATTAAAATTATAAAATAATTTTATTTTCAAAAAATATTTATAATATTTTCATCATTTTTATAGAGCAAGGTATCATAAACTAAAATATGGCACTGACTTAGTAATTCAAGGGGATACAAAACCTCCTATTTATGAAGAAGGTATTTGTAATTGTCCCAATTCTGATGTTGGAGGTGGTGGTGATGGAGAAGCTCCATTTACATCTGTCAGTAATATTAGTTGGAGACAAGGCCGCCAAATTTTAAGACAGTACATAAAATATTTTTATAATTATTGTTCATACAATATAAAGTTCATTATCATTAATAGTTTATATATAATTCTTATATTTTAGATATTTACAAGAAATTGGTTACACTGATACAATAATAGATGTACGATCCAGCAGAGTAAGATCTTTACTTGGTTTAAGTAATAATACAGATTCAGAAGATATGAATACTCCTGCATTAAATGGCAATGAACCATCAAATAAACAAGCATCAGATAATAGTGATACAGGACTTTTAAATAGTGTTCGTAGAACTTCAGAAAAAAAGGTAGAGGTAAATAATTTTTAATCATTTTATTATAATTTTTATAAAAGTTTTCAATAAAAATTTTATTGAAATAATGCTTATATTAATGTAAATATTTGTTATATACCTGAAATCAAATCAAATTTCTATAATATCAATTTTTTATAATAATATATCAATATATATTTACAATAATATATATACTTTTTATATTTTTATGTTGGTAGCAACGATCTTCTATAGCAGAAGCAATAATATTAGATACAGAAGCAGCTGTTATGGCGAACTTTGAATTTTTGGCTAATACAGATATGGATATGGAAGAAGAGGAAGGAGATGTAGGAGATGATATTTATGATACTAATATGGATCCTAAACCAAATAAAGTGAGCAACATATTTATTTATTTTTCTATTTAATATATATCATTGCATATTCATTTAAATTGAATTAATATATTGTTTTTATTTTAATTTTTAGCCACCTATGCTTTTAACAGAAGATGTTGATGCAGAAGCTGAAGAAGTATTAAATGAATTGAATCTTCTCACAGAAATTGAGGAATCACCACCAGGTTCTATTCGTTATTTATCTGAATGGAGTTAGTATTTATTTCATTTATAGTTTCACAAATAAATTTCAATTTGATCAATATTTTAAAAAGATTGAATATTTAAAATTTAATAAATTTACAGATGCAATACATAGAGGTGCACATACAGATCCAAAACGTCTAAATGAAGAAGGTGACTCTACATTGGAATTGGGTGAATTAGAACAATTATGTGTAAACAATGAAGCAGAAACATCATATGATGTGAGTTAAATTGATTATGTCAGTTATTATTGTTGATGTTTTTTATAGATATATGTATATATATTTATAAAATTATATATATTTATAAAATTTATATCATCTATAAACATTTAATTTTATTTTTAATTTAAAATAGAATTTTATTTTATTTTTTTCATTATATTTTAGAATATTATTATTAAAATTAAATATATTTTAGATGGTAGCCACTACAAAGGAAAGTTTAAGAAAAACATGGAATGCAAAGTATACATTAAGATCTCACTTTGATGCTGTTCGAGCTCTCGTCTTCCATCCCACTGATCCTGTTCTTATAACTGCAAGCGATGATCATACACTCAAATTATGGAATCTTCATAAAACTTTACCAGCAAAGAAGTAAGTTATATCTTAAATTCTATATTTATATTTCTATCACTTTATAGATAAAAAAAAATGTTAATTCATTTGTTTCAGATCAGCTTCATTAGACGTAGAACCATTATATACATTCAGATCACATACAGGTCCTGTATTATGTTTAGCTATGTGTAGTACAGGAAGTCAATGCTATAGTGGTGGTTTAGATGGTATGATTCATTGTTGGACACTTCCATCGGCCAATATAGATCCATATGACTCCTATGAACCAAGTGTCCTTAGCCAAACATTAAAAGGACATACAAATGCAGTTTGGGGTTTAAGCATGTATCAACTTCGATCACAATTATTATCAATCAGTGCTGATGGAACTGTAAAATTATGGAGTCCACAAAGCAAATCACCATTACTTCATACATATGTTTCTGAACAAGGTATATTTTTTTAATGTATTATATATAATTTTATAAACTCATTATTAAAATTTTTTTTTTTCTTTTACAGATGGAATACCATCATCAGTAGATTTCATTAGGGACGAATCAAATAAATTAGTTGTAGCTTATGATAGAGCTTGTGTGGTATTTGATACGGAAACAGGCGAAAGCGTAGCTCGTCTTGAGGCCAACGAAACAAAAGGAGTAAATCGTGTTGTGGCGCATCCTACATTACCACTTGTTGTTGCAGCACATGAAGATCGACATATTCGATTTTACGATCATCGATCAGCTACCCTTGCTCATGCTATGGTTGCTCATTTGGATGCAGTTACTAGTCTTGCAGTAGATCCTCATGGTTTATATTTGCTTTCAGGAAGTAAGTAATAGTAAATTAAAATAAATTAAATAATTAAATAAATAAATTATTAAATATTTAATTTTTTATTTTTAGGTCATGATTGCAGTATAAGATTATGGAATATGGATAATAAAACTTGTGTTCAAGAAATAACAGCACACCGTAAAAAATTTGATGAAAGTATTTTAGATGTAGCATTTCATCCTTCACGACCTTTTATAGCAAGTGCAGGGGCTGATGCTCTTGCCAAAGTGTATGTGTGAAATGTAAATTAAGATACACATTTCTATTACCAACATACAAATGGAACAGATTTTATACTCATTCTTTCTAGATAGTTTTACTTATACATGTTACACTTCCAATTTTGTTGTAACTTATATTGCTCTACCATTTGAAATATCACTTTAGGAAATCAAATTGAGCGTATAGATATCCATGTTACGAAACCAAAATTTGCACATAACCTTTATCCGCAATACTTTATTAAAAAAGTAATTTCAAATACAGAATATTTCAGTTTTTAGATGATAATATTAATATATTCTGAGTTTAAATAAGAAAAAAATATTATATAAAAATAGATTATTTAATACTTTATTAAAAAATATTAAAAAACATATAACAAATATAAACAATTAATGGTATTTATATATAATTTTTTATACGAATTATGTTTATTATTTGAAATCAAATTAATATAATATTCAATTTCAAAATTCTTAATTTAATAAAACTTTAATTATATTTAGTAACATGGCAGTTGGAAATAATTTATTTCTATATTATTATAGTAATTACATGTTTATTTCATTCATGTTTCTCATTTTTGTAATTTTTTAATAAAATGTTAAATGATGTGTTTATATAACATTTTTTTTATTTAGATTCAAAACATATTAATAAAATTTAACATCTAAAAACTGAAACATTCTATATAAATGCTGCTTATTGATAAAATTTCCTCTAAGTAGCAATATAAATTGGGATAGCGGAAGGGGTCTGTCTTGTAGTATATTAGTTATATAGTTCTGGTAATTAGATGATAAAATACCCCTTACCCAGAATCCAGGAAGCACACTGCCGCAGTAGCATAATATTTATCCCTATGTTAACTATTTATTACCAATATTACAGTTACTGTTGCACAGCTACTGGAGATTAAGACGTACTACACGAGAATGAAGTTGTCCTACATCAATTAGTCTCCCATTATATGATTTTTATGCTACCTTATATATTTATCGAGGTAGGTATATAATAACAACAAAAAGCAACAACAACAATAATAATAATAATAATAACCGTAATAAGTTAATTATAATGTAAGAGACATAATATTAATAACAGTAAATTATAACTGTGTGTTTCTCTGTAATATATTGTATTTAAAAATAGATGAACTGTGTAACGTACTATAATGAACATGTTTTTATTAAAATTTAATTCCATTTCTATTATTTTTTCCTTCTACAAATCTGAATATATAAATTATAATTATAAGAAACGGAATTAAAATATTAAAATTTATTCAATTTTATTAATTAAAAAATAAACATAAAATATTATTTATAGATCTTATAAGAAATTTAAGCGAAATTTAGTATCAATATTTTATTGAAAAAATACGAGAAAATTAATTTTTTAAAAAATATATAGATTTTATTAAATATTAATATACAAAATTTTACTATATATATATATATATATATGTACATATATATATATATATAAAATAGTCTGAATGTCCAATCAAAACGAAGCAAAATTATCATATATATACCACATATACATAAATATAGTATATATAAAGAATATCTATAAATTATCACGTTGATCAGCTGAGAGACGTTCTCAATATAGTTGTAACGAGTTATCTGTCGTATATATAACATTATAAATTTATATATTATAAAAAATATATAGTATATATGGAATAATTTAAAATACATGTTTTTCAGTAATTTTAAATGTATTTTGAAAGGTATAATTTATTAAGCAAATTAAAATTCAGAGTAAAAATAATAAAATATTATGTATATTTTAATAAAGTACATATTAATTTTTTTTTATTAAGAAACATCAATATTTATTTATACGAGTGAAACATTTATAAGATGTAAATTGAATTCGTTAAATGTTCATATAGGTTATGTGATTATGATTCTTAAAATATATCTAAATTTCTTGTCCATAAATATTAAAAAGTGATATGTTTGTTGCGCTTTATAAGCGCCAATATTATATAAAAAATTAAGAATGGAACGAAATGGCGCGAGAGAAATGGAAGAACGAATGTGCATAAGAGATACTGGAAAGACACTGAAAAAATATGGTAGTACAGCTAAACATATTACAAGAAATGAAAATTTATTAAAACATACTGTATTAACAACTGATACTCTTCAAGGAATTGCTCTAAAATATGGAGTTACAGTATATATTTTATTTTTTAAAATAAATATATGAAAATGTATGTTTCATATATCTTACTTTTTTAGACTGAACAAATAAGAAGAGTCAATAGATTATGGGCTTCTGATAGCTTATTCTTACGGGAACATTTATTTATTCCTATTAATCCAGAAAGTCCATTATCATTAGATAATATTGAAGAAATTGAACATAATATAGTTCAAAATGTAATATTTGTTTATATAAATAATAAATTATTATTTAATATTATATAATATATAAAATATATTTTTAGATTTCTAGTCCATCTTCAATAACATCATCTATAGATGATGATAGTTCAGTTAATGATTTTTTAGCTAAAATGGATTCTTCTATAGCCAATGCTAAAAAAGAAGTTAAACGTACTCAGGGGAATAGTGAGTAAGTTATTCACTAATAATTAATGAATATCAATCATTAATAGTTTTACATTTATACTTGAAAAAAATTTCTTATATAAATTTATTAATAAATATATTTTAGATTTTGCACTGAGGATAACGATATCTATGTACAATCACATAGAACATCTTCTAAATTACGTAATTCGTTTCCTATAACTTCAAATGCGTATACAGTACCATCTGCTTCAGAATCATTAAGACCATCTTCTAGTGACATGCATAATTTTCCAACTGCTGTAGTTATGACTCAGGGTAGAAAAGTGAAAACATCATTACAAAGACTTCAACAACAGCAAGATGAAATATTCCAGTTGTAGCAATCAAATTTTATTGAACTGTAATATATTTAACATTGACAGTGACATTAAAAAGTTTAAACAAAAGATATATTAAATACTGAATAATGGAAATAGTAAAAAGCTATTTCATATTTAAAATTGGTTGATCCAATGTTAATGTAAGTTGTATTCATTTTTTTTTTTTTTTTCATAAATTTTTTATTATATTTTAAATATACTACAGATATTAGAAATATTTATATAAGATAATATTTATTATTTCTATTCTTGTAGTCTGAATACTATCATCAATGGATCAACATAACTCTTATATTGTCCAAGCATATTTTTAAAATTGTTCAAATAATATTTCTTAGTAAACCATATGTGCCTTTAATCCAAGTTGATTGTGTATTTCTGTTATTTTTATAAAATATATACATATTTTATGTTATATCTAAAATATTAAGCTTATATGATTTCTTTCTATTAAATTTCATCAATTTTATTATAAGTAATATTTACTATTAGAATTCTTTATTCTAATTTTAATTTTATTAAACATAAATTTATAATTCACTTATATTTTTTTTTGTGATCTCAATTATATCAGATGAATAATTTTTATAGAAATTATAAATTATTAATATTAACATAATTAAATATTATATTCTATTCTACAAGCCAATTACTAAATTGTTTTCTAAATTAGTCTTCTTTATCAAATTGTTTATATTATTTATTTATGTAATTTATTTTGTTTTTAAAAATATTGTTAAATTAATACAAAATTAAATAAATAAATACAGCTTGGATAATAAACTGCGCGTTTATGTAAAAAAATTATTCAATTATTTTAGTACTAATGCAAAATATTAAAATAATATGAATGCTCAATTTTTAGTTACAATTACGTGATATTTATAATTCACTATCAAAAATTTTTATTATAAAATTTAATAGAATCAAGAATTATTATTGTGTGAGATTTGTATATAATGCACAAATGAATTTAATATATTAAATTCATATTGAAATATTAATAAAATTAATTAATATAAATTTAAAATATAAATTTTTGTTTTAAAATTATTATTAAAATTTTTGAAATACATATATTATTGACAAATTATTTTATTTAAAAAAGAAAAAATAATAAATATTAAAATATTATATTATAATATTAATTACATGTATATTGTAAATTATTTGTAATTATTTTTAAAGTTATATAAATTTATCATTGATGCAATTAATCAAGATTTTATAGAAGAAAAAAATACAGTACCTGTTAATATTATCTATAATTAATATTTTGTTCCTTGTTATGTTAATAATATTATTTGCTGATATTAAATATTATAATGCGTTTTATTATTATTATTATATTATTCATATTATGTTATTATATTATATATTGTGTAAGAATAATTATAAATTATTATAATTATGATAAAAGAATTAAAATTCAATAAATGATAAATTTATTTTAAAATAACATAATATATAGAAACAATAAATTTTACAATTTATATTAAATACACATATTATATGGTCTAACTAATTTTTTCACTTTGTTATGAATACATAACAATCAATTTAAGTTATTTTTAATGCTATGCATTAGTGATTTATTGTGGATATTTTAAATAAGATTTGTTTAATATATATGATATAATTTATTAGTTATAACATATAAGATAATTGTGTTATATGTAAGATGATACACATTTAATATTCATTTTAAGTTCACGTGCGTCTAAACGTACGTGTATATATATGTATATATATATATATTGAGAAATATTTAATTGTTATAAATATAAAATAAATATTATTTGTTAATAAAGTAATTTACAAATATATAATAAAGGATATTTAAAGTAAATATTTTTTGTAAATGAATTATTAGTAACTTAACAATTACAAAAAAAAATTTTTTTGCATATTTATATATTCTTAAAAATTAAATTAAATAATATAAATAAGAATTAATAGTTAATAATCATATTTATGTTTATACATATATAAATACATATTTGTCACATTCAATAAGTATTTTATGCAAAGTATACAAATATAAGATATCGCAGAATATATGAACAATATCTGAACAATGTTTTTGTTTAATATTATATAAATATATTTACATTATTTGTATATTAATATATAGTTTGAATTATCTTAAATCATTTTTGAATATCTGTTTTTTATTTAAAATTATTTTTTATTTATTTATGAAGAATAATATAAAATTCAGATTTTATAATATTTTTCTATATTATTTTCTATATTTTTTAAAATCTGTCTTTTATGCAACATATTTAAGATCAATAAAAAGATAAATTATTTAAAATAAATTAGAATTATTTGGAAAAGAAAAATATATCTACTTTGTTATTAGTTATTTTGATTGGAAGTGTTATAAATTTACTACAATTACATTTTAATTCATTTATGAAATTAAATGTACCTATTCGATTATTACAATTTGGACAATGTAATCTACCCTTTGTCCAAGATTCCTGTAAAAAATGTATATCATTTTATTATAGGTTATAGGTAAAAATTTTATTATAAAATTTGTATATATATTTTCATTGATATAATTTTTATTTTTTAGTACAATAATTTTTTTTTAATAATATAATTTAGAAGAAACTTTACTTGATTTATAGTATGTTCAATCCATTTAGGTAATTTTTCCACTGATATATATGAACAAGATTCAAAATTATTTGTTTCACATCCAACATCAGTAAGATTTTTTTTTATTTCATTATGAGAAGTAAATAAAGAAATACATTCTTTATTAAAAAGATTTTTTCTACAATGTTTGCACTTCACTTCCATCACCTATAAAAAATTATTTTAAATAATATATTATATATTAAATATATTTAATTTTTTCATCATTATTTAATATATTTAATATAAACATACTCGATTTATTTTGATAAAGAAAT
>NW_006263452.1:9807-11022 GCF_000469605.1 Apis dorsata
ATAAATAATATTATATCTTATTTATAGAAAATATTTAAATATTTCTATATTAATATAGTTTAATTTAAATTTTTATATTTTTATATTGATATATTTTAAAAATATATTATTCTATATAAAATATTTTACATATGTTTTATGTTTAATATATTTTGTGTTAATTACATCAATCATAAACATTAAACGAATAAATTAATAAAAAAAATATATATAAAAAATATGTATATATGTACATGTACAAAAATTATAATAATTTTATACATATACCTTTAATAACACAAAATTTAATCTTCACCTGCTGGAATAGCATCTTCTAATCTTTTAATAAATTTAACACGTAATTCAGTTACATTATCATTTTTTAGTTGGTCTTGTACAAACCAACAAGCAATTTCCATTTGTACCATTTCACAAGCACCTCTTAATACTCCAATTAATACATTACAATATTTTAAATTTAAACAATGATCTGGTAATTCAACAAATTCTGTTAATGGATTTGCTTCAAAACATAAAGAAAATTCATCACCAGCAGCACTCCAATTTGTAATTGTTGGTGTTATTCCCAAAAATATTTTAAAACCAGTTTGTATTTTTTCGGCTGTATCTCGAAAATCATAACATCGTCCAGATCCAGTTCGAGCTAAGAAATCTTCTATTAAACGAATACCCATATTGTAACCCATTCTTTCTAATTGTTTATTTACATCTTCTATATTTTCATAATCCTTTAATAATTGAGCTACTAGTGCTCCATATGTCAATGTAAATAATTCTGAATTCTGAAATGTATAATTTTATATAAATTTATTTCATATTTAAATAAATATTCACTTTAGTTTGAAATTTTATACATTATGTCTAACCTCATTCTTAAAATATATAATATATAATCTCTGATATATAAACAGAATAAAATTTAAAAATATATGATTTAAATATATCTTATAAAAATTAATATAATACATAAAATACTTACAACTTTTTTCGAGTCAAGTTTCGTACTTGTTCGTGACATATTTATATACACGATCGTTCAATCGCTTATGGTTGATAATGTCGCCAATTTATTATTAAATTATTTATTATTAATTTATTATTAAATTATTTTGACTTATTTGATTATTTGCGAATAATTATAAAAATAATTTTTATATTATTAATTTTTTCAAAAAAATAAAAAATAAAATATTCAAAAAAATATTAATATAATAT
>NW_006263452.1:11263-14008 GCF_000469605.1 Apis dorsata
TAATATAATTGTAAATGCTATTCATATCTGAACATACATATATTTTTTTGTAAGTACATCAAATAGATATAATAAATAAGAGATTAATATTAAAAATGTTTGTTTAAATATTATTTATTATAAAATATATAATATCTTGTTATATAATATACAATTATAAATATTTCATCTTATTTTAATTATTAAAATTTAAATTTTCTTAACATTCTATTCATAATATAGAGAAAATATAAATATTACATGTTTATATGTTTTAAAATTGAAAACTTAACATAGGACGGAGTCCTCAAACTGATCTTTGGGCTATTATATAAAGTATTAATGTTTAATTGATATTGTTATTTAGAAATCTCCCATGGCTGCTATAATATTATATAATGCTGTTCTTGCATCATTTTTTTCAAATACACTTAAAACTTCCATTGCTTTTTGTGAATGTCTTTTTTGTAATTGTTTTGTCAATTCAATTCCAGGACCATTCATAACAATTTTATGAATCTACATATTACATTTTCAAAATTATTAACTTCATAAATAAAAAAATTACTATAAATATTTATATTTAATATGCTTACCTTAGCATAATCTACATTATTTACACATTCCAAACCTTTATCAATTTCCATCAAAATTGATGGATCATGTTCAATATGAAACATAATTGGTGCAGAACATAGATTAAATGTTATATTTTGATCTTTTGTACTGAATGAGCCTAAATCTAAACAAGCTTGCCAAGCCAATGCTAAATGTTTTCCAAAATTGTAACCTTGTTCTTGCATTTCATTGCTATGTCCTGCTAATTTTAATGTACCTTTACAAGATTTTCCTAGTAAAGCACCAGCACTTAAAACATTTCTAAGAGTCCATTCCTTTACTGCATAATCTTTACGATTTTCAGGTGGTATAGAAGGTAAAGGATTATTTTGATTATCTCTGCGGCCTACAAATTCTGCCTCTGCTAAATCTCTTACAGCACTTGACATTAATTCTACAATCTAAATATAATATATAATGTATATATAAATTATATATAAATATAAATATAATATAATATAATAATACATATAATAATATATAATAAAAATAAATTTGTATAGATCAAAATATAATTTAAAATTTTTATACTTACATCTTGATTGCGAAGATTTGCTAATTCAGCACAAGAGTTTGCTAATAAATAATCTCCACTTAACAATGCAATTTTATTACCAAAATTCATGTCATTTAACTCAGATGTTTCTAAATAAACATCAGATCCTATATTTACTAATCCTTTATGAACAAGATGACTAGTACGTATCATTTCAGTTACTTCTGCTAAAGCTCGTTGACTAAGTCATAATTTATTTAAAATTATTTTTATTTCAAATTTATAATTTGATATTTTATAATTTTATATAATACCTATGAAGAACACCTGCTGCTTTATCTTCTTCTATATCATCTACACCTAAATGACCAGCAGCTTTTGAAATTAATAATACAATAAGACCCCATGCTTGCATGTTATTACGTCCATTATAAATGATGCTTCTATAATAAATTAAGATAAATGTTAATATATAAAAATTAATTTTATTATTTATAAAAAATATATTTAAAAAATACTTACTTAGCTGTTTTTAACAAAGGATGATTAGATCCTACTAACTTCCTTAAATGTAAAGCTACATTTGCTATTTCATCACTTAAAAGCCATCGTAAACTTAAAAATGATGTTGGGTATCCAACAATTTTTTCTGCTTCTGAAACAGCTTTATTCCAATCTGGCTTTTGATTTCCTGTAAGTTTTGCTTCAACTTTATTCAATTTATGTAAATGGAATTTATTTTGTACAGAAATATGCATATTTTTTTGTTTTTCACAATATACATTATGATCATTGCATAAAATGGCTCTAGTTATATTTCCATTTCTCAATAAAGTAAATACAATTTTATTCGTAAACATTTTTGTATTGCACACACCCAAAAAATTTGTTTCTTCTCAACATCAGTTTTGCATTCAACAGGTATAAAGTACATGGTTAACGTCACAAGCTTTCACTTTTGACCTTATTCTCGAAGGATATAATACATCTTCTAGTCCAAAAATTATTCATTTTTTATTATGGAAAATCACTAAAAACAATATACTTTAATGTATTTGCTTAATATCTTTACATATACTATAATAAATTTTGCAATATTCATTAATTTAAATAATTTTTTAAAAGAAATTAAACTATAAAATTATAATACAATCATAATCTATATTATGTTCACTGAATTGAAGTTACTAGACATAAAGAATATCATATAAAATTTATTATGTTATTAAAATATTCAACAATCAGCATTGTCTTCATAATTTTGATAAATGAAATAAAAAACTATTCTTTTGCATATTAATTTATTTGAAATTATTTGATATTCATACAAATAATATAATAATGAAAATAAAAATTCATAAATATAAACTATTTTTATGAAAATAAATAATATGATAAAAATTGATGTCAACAAATAATTATATATTTTATATAATAATTTATATAATTTTAATATTAACATTTTATGCATTTATAAAAAAGTAATTATTATATGAAATTTAAGTTTATATAAAATTATATTTTAAAAATTCGTATATCAAATAGAAATATAATTATATATAAAATTTTATATATAGTTCCATATAAATATAATATGTTTTTGTATAACTTTTTTTAGATAAACATTAAAGTTATTAAAGTTATTAAAATTA
>NW_006263452.1:14199-16988 GCF_000469605.1 Apis dorsata
TTTAGTATTCATATAAATGTAAAATATAATATAATTTAATGAAAAGTAAAAAGAATATTATAAATATATATTATCATAAACAAACAATTTTTTTAATTAATTTTTTTATATATATACATAACTTTAATAATATATATAAAAAAATAATTTTAATTATCTGAATTCAATGATTATTAGAATTTAATTTATAGTTATAAATTTTATATTTTTAGATTATATAGTTAGATTATATAGCAGTTATATAATTTCATTTTTAGGGATTTTTAAGAATTATATAACATCATGTTTTATTTTTTTATGTAATATTTCGTATGCAAAGTTTTGAATTAATAATTTATTTTTATAGATTTTATATCATCTATAAAAATATATTTAAAAAGTTCATAAATTTTAATATTTTAAAGTTTAATCAAGAAATAATAACATTTTAATTTTCATTGATACCTTTCTATATATTATATACTATATGTACTTATACATGTTGAATATATAAATTTGAGATGGATCCATATATTAAATGGATATAGTACCATTACATATTTGTACTTAAACTTAAGTATTTATATTTGATATAATAACTATATACGATTATAGTGTGGGTTATTAGATTTGTGATCTCACTATGATCTAATAACCTAATTTGTGTATTTTGTTTTTGTATTTTCATTTGTGAATAAATATTTCTAACACTATGTTAAGTATTATTCTATGTCGTCGTATGTTACGAATTGGATATAATGAAAAAAAATATTGGACCAAATCATTTATGATGTGTTCAATTAAATCTCGAAAACAAATCATTTATTACGAAGGAATATTTTCTCACACTTCTATATGTAATCCAATATATTCTACTTTTGGAATTAGGGTAATATAATATTTCTAATTTATATATTTTCTTCCCCCTTCTTTTTTTTCTTTCGCTTTTTCGCTTTCTCTTTTCTTCCATTTCTCTTTCTATTCTTGTTAATTTTTTATTTAAAATATCATAAAAATTTATCAAAAATTTATAATAATATTTGATATTGATTTTTCATTAATTCTTTTTATTTTTCTTCATTATATTAAAAAGTTATGTTATGTTGGAATGCTTAAATTATGGAAATAAGTTATAACAAAAAATTAAATTGTAAAATTTACATGCAGTAGATAAATAATAATAAATAGATAACATATAACAAGTTATATAAAAAGTAATAATTATATAGGTATTTACCTCAAAGCATTTTTTTATTGCTTCTGCAGATATAACATTTACATAATGGGTAGAACTTCAAGAAAACGTCATCAAAAGAAGAAGCTAAAAATTAAAAAAATAGCAGAAAACGAAGAAGACAGTCTGATGCATCTTAAATCTTGGTTATTAACAAATAACTGTTTATCTGTTTATAATTTAGTTCCATATAACTTTCATATTACTGGTAGAGGATTAAAAACATTAAAAGATATTAAAGTTAATGATATATTAATTAAAATACCTTATGAAATTTTAATAACAACATGCACTTTATCTCAAAGCAATGTCAATATTTTATTTTCAAAAACTGAATATTATAGTGCTCATTGTTTATTAGCAATATTTATTGTATATGAATTACATTTAGGAAATATTTCAAAATGGTATCATTATATTAATAGTCTTCCAAAGATCTTAACAAATCCAGATTTTTGTACACAAAAGGAGAAAAATTTATTACCATCATTTATTATAGATTATATGTATGAGTTCCATAAAGTACACAATGATTTTAAATTATTAATTAGATCTATAAATAAGTTGAAAGTAAATAGGAAAGATCATTGTTCTCATTGTAACTTACATTTTAAAGAAATAATTACATTTGAAAAATATAAATGGGCATATTATATTGTTAATACAAGAGCTGTATATATAGATGCATTTGAGGTAGAACCAAATCAAAATATTAATATAAAATATCCAAATAATTTAGCTTTAGTTCCTTTCTTAGATTTATTTAATCATGATATACATATTGCTACACATGCATCTATAGTTAAAAATGAAAATAGAAATAAATTTTATCAAATTACTACATTGAATTCATTTAAGTCGGGGTCACAAATTTTTATTAACTATGGTGCACATAATAGTCTTAAATTATATATTCATTATGGTTTTTTTATATCAAATAATCCATTAGATGAAATTTTCTTTGATATTTCTGATATAAAAGTTTGTTTTAATATTCCGAAATTTAAATTAGATTTTATTATTTCTAATAATTTACAAAAAAATATGGCATTTACAAGACATGGCTTAAATTATAATGCAGAATCTACATTATTCATAATAAATACAAATTTACCAAAAGATTATTGGAATATAAAAATATATGGAAATTCTTTTACATCAGAAGATATAATAAACATATATAATATAGCAAAACAAATTTTAAATTTGAAAAAAAAAGAAATGTCAAATTATTTAACAAATATGAAGAATTTTAAATATTGTTACAATTGTACAAATTGTTTTTTAATTGCAATAAATCTTATAGAAGAATATATTACAATATTAAATGAATCATATAATAATTTTTGTATATTTCATTAATTAATATAAAAAGAATGTATATGGTTTAGAAAATTTATAATATATAATATATAATAATTTAATAAAATTAAATTTAATAAAATTAATAGTATTCACTACACTTTATTCAATTTTTTATTTTTCAAAATAACATTCAAAAATTTAAGTAAAATATTAATTCAAATAATAAATTATTAATATTAATTATAAATATTATATAAAAATTAAAATTATT
>NW_006263452.1:17539-18291 GCF_000469605.1 Apis dorsata
TAAGATTTTAATACAAATTGTATAAATATTTATTCTATATACTATAATTTTTAATTATTTTTATAGTGTTGCAGTAGAAATGTAATTGATCATACACAGAAAAAAAAGAATATGCTTCAATCAAAATCAATTGTCACTTCAGTTAAAATTCCACTAATAATTTCTGGATTTACTGGAGGAAAATCAGGACAACAAAAAAGAGATTGTTTTCATCCTGGTGTATCTAGTTTAAGTCGTGAATGTATTCATTTCCAAGAAAAAGAACCAATTAAATCTAAAAATATGATTAGAGCAATGCTTAGATATATTTGGCCAGAAGTAAATTATTTTAATATTTATATTTTAATTTTTAATAATTTTTTAATATTTTTTTTGTAATTATAATAAATAAATATTATAATATAGATAAAAAAATTTACTTACAGGATGATCCAGAGATCCGAAAAAGAGTTAAAATTGCTGTTGGTCTACTCATTAGTGCAAAAGCTTTAAATGTTGGAGTCCCTTTCATTTTTAAATATGCAATAGATATTCTCAATGATCAATATATGTCAACTACTGGTACTACTATTCTAAATATGGAAACTGCACCAGAAACAGTTGCAACTGTAATAACATCATTACTTATTGGATGTACATAAATTATATATTATTACTATGAAAAAAAATATTTTATTATGTTTTTAATTTTAATTATTTTGTATATATATATATATATATATATATATATACAAAATTTATATTATGTTATA
>NW_006263452.1:18490-22241 GCF_000469605.1 Apis dorsata
CACGGGCTGGTGCAGCTGGATTTAGTGAATTGCGAAATGCGGTATTTGCAAAAGTTGCACAACATTCTATTCGCAAAATAGCTAAAAATGTATTTTTACATTTACATAATTTAGATATGGCTTTTCATTTGAGTAGACAAACTGGAGCATTATCTAAAGTAATATAAGTAAATCTATTTTAATATTTTTATAATTCAGATGATTTCTTTATTTTAAATTTTTTCTAGACAATAGATAGAGGAAGTCGTGGTATAAATTTTGTATTAAATGCTATGGTATTTAATATTATACCCACTGTATTTGAATTATCATTAGTTAGTACAGTGTTATATTTAAAATGTGGAGGAGAATATGCAAGTATTGCTTTAGGTTGTGTTGGAATTTATTCTTTATTCACATTAGCAATTACTCAATGGCGAACAAAGTTTAGAATCCTTATGAATCAAGCAGAAAATGAAGCAAGTAATAAAGCAATAGATTCACTTATTAATTATGAAACAGTAAAGGTATATTTTGTAATTTATTTCTATTATAATATAATAGAAATTTCTATTATATTAGAAATTTATAATAGAAAATTCTATTATAATATAATAATTATTATTTCAATTATAATAATTATAATTTTATCTTGGCATTCTTATTCTATAAATAATTTATTTTTATATCTTTTATGTTAGTATTTTAATAACGAAAAATTTGAAGCTGAAAGATATGATAAATCATTAAAAAAATATGAAATAGCATCACTTAAAACGAGTACTAGTTTAGCAATGTTAAATTTTGGACAAAATGCTATATTTAGTGCTGCCTTAAGTTTAATAATGGTATTAGCATCTAATAACATTATTGAAGGTAATTTGTTTATATTTATTATATTTATATATATATATATATTTATTATATTTATTATTTATGTTTAGATAACTAATATAGATAATATAAAATATTAGATAGATAATATATATAATTTAAAATATTAAAAATTTTAAAAAATAAAAATTCATTAATATTATATGAATGTAGGTACTATGACAGTAGGAGATTTAGTAATGGTCAATGGACTTTTATTCCAATTATCAGTTCCTTTAGGATTTTTAGGTTCTGTATATCGCGAAGTTAAACAGGCTTTTATCGACATGCAAACTATGTTTACTTTGATGACAATGGATACCGCTATTAAGGTATTTATATTTATATTTAAAAGATTTAATCATTTATTGATTTATAAATGACTAATACATTTTTTAATATAATGCCAGTCTAAAGAAAATGCAATGAAATTTAATATAAGTTCGAATAATTCGAATATTGAATTTAAAAATATTAGCTTTCAATATGTTAAAGATAAACCTATTTTTAAAGATATTAGTTTTACTATTACTAGTGGTAAAAAGATTGCTATTGTTGGAGGATCTGGTTGCGGGTAAGTTCTGAATATATATATATAATATATGTAATTTATATAAAATTAAAATATACTAATTAATATATTTTTTAGTAAAACAACATTAGTGAGACTTTTATACCGATTTTTTGAACCACAATCCGGAGGAATTTATATAAATGGACATAATATTCAAGATATTGATTTAGATATTTTAAGAAAATCAATAGCAATTGTTCCTCAGGTAATCAAATTAAAAAAATATTTAATAATATGTATAATATTAAAATCAATAAATATTTTTAGGATACTGTTCTGTTCCATGAAAGTATTTTTTATAATCTTCATTATGGTAATTTATCTAAATGTAAGGAAGATGTTTTTGAAGCTGCTAAAATGGCAAATTTGCATGATTCTATTCTTAAATGGCCAAAAGGATATAATACACCTGTTGGAGAACGTGGTTTAAAATTAAGTGGTGGTGAAAAACAACGAGTAGCAATAGCTAGAGCAATTTTAAAAAATAGTCCAATTTTAATTTTTGATGAAGCTACATCATCTTTAGATTCTATTACAGAATATGTAAGTTCATGTTATATGTTAAATGCTTTTATATATATATATATATTTAACCATAATATAACACTTACAGAATATTCTTGAAGCATTACGCAGAGCAACTGTTGGCCGAACTTCTATTGTTATAGCCCATCGATTATCTACTGTCATGGATTCAGACGAAATTTTAGTATTAGATAATGGTAGTTTAATTGAAAAAGGAACACATGATTGTTTATTAGCTATGCCGAATTCTTTATATAGCAAATTGTGGGAAACACAACATATAGGAATACTCAAATCTACTGAAAAAAAAGATAATAACTGTAGAACTCCAGGAGTTTGAAATTGAAATTGTATAATGCACAGGTAATAATGTACAACTTTGAATTTGAAATGATAGATTTATATTTTAAATATATTTTATATGTTATAACTTAACAAAATTATTTGAAAAATATTAAAACAAAAAAATTGATTTGATAAAATAATTTTAATTAAATATTTATCAATTTTAATAGAGAATTAAAATCATTTAAAATTAATTATTGTTTATTGTATTATTGTATTAAAAAGATAAATACTAACATAGTAATAATAGTAAATTAAGTAAATCATAAAAGATAAATTTGTTTAAAATTTATAAAAATTTGTAATATAGGAATATATGTGCATTATATATAATAGTAAATGTTTGCCAAAATATTAAATGTCTGTGATTACATCTCTAAAATATAACTATGATCAAAATTAATGTTTAAAAATAATAATCCAAAAAAACTAAAATAAAAAAATAAGTAAAAGTTATATTCTTTTTTATTATATACATTTGTGAATTTATCACATAAGATTCATACTACCTAATATTTGTAAATAAATCAGTAGATATATTCCTTCTTTTACATATATGCATCCATCTTCATCTGTTATTTATAAAAATATGTTTTCATTTGAACAAATTTCTTTAAATATATATAGGTAATTTCAAACATTGATTAGAGAAATGTTGTGCTGTAGTTACCTTGGAAACCAATTAAAAACAACTATGGATGCTGATTAGTTTTCAATAAGTTTGGACAATGATATAATAATTTAATTTTACAAAGACTATGCAAGTTGTGATGTAGAATTTGCAAATAAAAAATGCAAACTGAAGTTCCTACGTTACCTGTAGTACACTTCAATGTTCATAAGAATCTCAATAGGTAATCATAACAATATTAAATATTTTATAAATATTTTAATTATATTTTAAAAAATTTTATATTTTTTAAATTTTTATTTTGAATATATTATAATACTATATATATAGTTAAAATTAATTGAGTATTTAAAAAAGTTAAATTTATAAATCTTGTTTTCAAAAATTATGTTATAAATTTATATAGTTATAAATAATTAATCCATTTTATTTTTTTCATACATATTAAATTATTAAATTTATTTATTTATATTTTTATTGTATTTCTGAAATGTATCTTGAAATTTTTTCAATATGAACAAAAAGTATTTATTACTATGAATTTTTAAAATCATACATATATAATTTACAGAAAGCAAAATTCTAATTTAGGAAGATCATCAGTGGAAACAAAAATTAATTCACCTCTAAAAAATATAGCATATCTTTCATCTAAAAAAAAGAACTTACATCCTTTATTTGGTTTGTATTAAACATTTAGTAGCGATTAATATGATTATTAATATTTTTATTTTAACATTCTATTGTTAAAATATTTTTTTTTTTATATTAGATATTTTAATATTTAATTTTATTAAGATTATTTTTAATATTTAATTTTATGT
>NW_006263452.1:22430-26036 GCF_000469605.1 Apis dorsata
ATTTTATTAATAAAATAACTATAAATTTAATTAAATATATTTATATTATTATTTATTTTTAAATAAATATTAATCTTGATTATTTAGAATAGTCATTAATATTAATGTTTAATATATAGGACGACCATATCAAAATAATGTTCAACATTGTCCTTCTTCAGAATCAAAACTTAACAAAGATAGTATTGAACAGAGAGTTCTATCTGCAAAAATGTTACGTATTAAAGAATTGCAAAATCAGTTAGCTGATGCACATTATCGATTAAATGTAATAATTTTAAATATTTTGTTATATAAATTTATAATTCTAAAACTTATATATACATCATATATATATATATATATATGTTAATTACAGGCATACTGAATACAATTATATATTTTCACAGGAATTAGCAAATGAAAATAAATTATTAAAAGCATTACAGAAAAGACAGGATTCTGCATTAAAACGTTATGAAGGAACAAATGCTGAACTTCCGCGAATAATTAATTCACATCATGAAGAATTGAGAGTACTTCAAATTAAATATAAAAAGTTAAAAACTTTACAGAAGGAAACATGTGATTTATTAAAAGAAAAGGAAAATGAACTTCAGCAATTACAGGTGAATATTAATATGTACAATATTTTCAAACAAAGAATAAAAAAATCAACAGTTGTACACTATTTCTTAGTCACAAAATAAACATTTATTACAACTCAGTAAAGATCGTAATTTGGGAGAGAGAGAAAAGTTACAATTAGAAGTTTCTGATTTAAATCACAGAATACAAAAACAACAAGATACTATACAGGTAATTTAATATTTATATATAATTTCTTAATTTAATATTTATAATTTAATTATTTCATTAGACACTGCATAAAAAATTGACTCTTGAAACTAAAAGTTTAAAACAGCAATTACATTTAGAAATTTCTAAACGAAAAGAAACACAAAAACAGTTAGATGAAATAACAGAAAAATTAAAAACTTTAGAAAATTTACTAGACAATAAAGAACGAAGATTATATTATAATCAACAATTATTGTTTCCTGATAAAAATCGACGTTTTGGTACGCGATCTCTCACGAATCTAAGAGACATTAGGTATGTAAAAATACAA
Source organism: Apis dorsata (assembly GCF_000469605.1). Taxonomy (NCBI): domain Eukaryota; kingdom Metazoa; phylum Arthropoda; class Insecta; order Hymenoptera; family Apidae; genus Apis; species Apis dorsata. The sequence goes on from NW_006263452.1 coordinate 23,542, forward strand.
TTATAAATCAATCATTTATTTACATTTAATAATTTTTTTTTAGCTCATCAAATCCATTAAAGATATCAGAAAAAAGCAAAAAATGGCAAGCAGATATTCAAAAAAACAGTTTGGTAAAGATTACTTTCATCAAATAATGTTTTAATATCTATATTTTCCAAAAATAATTTTTTCATTTAACTTATTATGATAACTTTTAGCCTATATTATATACATCTGAATCAAATGATAAAAATATCAAAACAGATGAAAGAATAAATTCAAATCAAGTTTTAGATTATGTAAAATCTGAAACAATGACAAATTTGGAACAAGTACGAAGATATCGTCTTCAGAAATCACCATGTAAAAATGTATTGAATAATTCAGAAGAAAAATCTAAAGATTTAGAATTCGTAATAAATGAGAATTCAGAGATTATAATAGATTTAGAAAATTCAGAACAATTAAAAAAACATGAAAGAAAAGCTCAAAAATATCAAATAAATACAGATAAATTAAAAGAAATTTATAATAATCGAAATTGTCAGAATTTTAATAAATTATTAGAAAAAGATCTTATCTATTCTTCTGAAGATAGTGAAAGTGAAAATGAAAATGAAAATAATAAAGATAATTATACAAATGAAACTAATAATTCTAACCAGTTACATTCAAGGTTTGCACAACTTAATTTTTTTTTTTAAGTTAATTATTTAATTGTTACATATAGTACATAATACATACTTATTATTTATAATTATAATATATTTTATATCTTATTATTTTCTAGATTGATTAACAATACAAGTGACACTTTAAATTTAAAGGAATTAAAATTTTCTGATTGTAAATATAAAGATAAATTAAAAATTTTAGTAAAAGAAAGAACAAATTCTTATGAAAGTGATTCAGAAATAGAATCTGAAATAAAAAAACAATCAATTGAACATTATTTGACAATGAATCAAAATGATACATTTAAATTAATTTCATCTATGTATAATAATGAAACTCACTGTGATTTAAATAAAGATATAGAAAAGTGTTCATCTCCAAAAAGTATTTTAAATGAATCACAAAATCTTTATCAACATTTAATTGATGAAATGCATGTACAAACTAAAACTATAGAGGATGAAACCATTTATGTTCAATGTAATGTAAAAAATGTCCAAACAGAATATAAACATTCCGAAAATTTAGAGAATTTTATGTTTGAACAAGCTGTGTCAAAAATACAAGAATATAATAATGTAAACACAACAAAAGATGATTTTGAAAATGAATCATTATCATATCCTGAAGATGAATATAATAAATTGTTCAAAACTAATAGTTTAGAATCAATACATGATAAATCAGAAATATCGGACACAAATGAAATTATTTTTAATGATTCACAAAAAATGAAAATGAAAGATGCATTAAATTCTTCAAAGAATTTGAATAAAGCAATAATAAATAGAATAGATCCAACAGAAATAGAAATGAAAAATAAAAATATATTTCTTCAAAACTATAAGAAACAAAAAAATAAATTAGATAAACAAGAAATGGAAAACGTTGATATAGTATCATATAATGTAAAATCTTTTAATGATGCAGTTCATGATGTGCTAACTGATGTTAGCATTAAAAATGATAATAATATTAAAACAAAAATAACTGATTACAACAAAGAAAAGTTATTAGCATCAATGAAAGCTATTGATAATAATGAAAATATTGAATTTCTAAACCAAGATTATGAAAAACATAATACAACAGCAAAAAGGAAACAAATAACAGAAGATGTATTCCATAATTTACATGATACATCTCATATGAAGAAAAAACAAGATATTATTAAAGATATATTTGATACTGATGTAATTAAAAATGAATCAACAGATAGTTTTAATAAATTACATTAAAATGTAAATGAATAAAAAAAATACTTAAGTATTTATAAAGTCATAGAAAAAACATAAATTATTTAAATAATCATAACATGTGCTATATTTTTTTTATAGTATAAAGATTATAATATGTATGTGCATATCTCTATTTTATGACAGATTAGAAACTTCTTATATATATATATATTTAATGTAATAAAATATTTAAGAATATACTATTAAAAACTTTGTACATTTTTTACCTTAATTATAATCTAACTTTTAATAAATATATGTTGTACATTAGTTTTTAGTTATTCATTTTATTTTTTACATTTAATACAACTTATTATATAATAATTAATAAATAAAATAAATTATTATTTATTTCATATATTTATTAATAATAAAAAATTAATAATATTAAAAACAACTTTAAGAAATATTTTTATACATATATAATTGAAATAATATTTATATCTATAAACTTGAAAAATAATCAGAATAAATAATTTTTTTAAATTAATTACAATCATTACAAATTTCAAAAATCATGATAATTAAAAATTTATTATAATAATGATCATGTACGGATTAAAAAATCTAAATCCGATATAACATAATTTATTAAAAAAT
>NW_006263452.1:26145-27037 GCF_000469605.1 Apis dorsata
AATAGTAATTTTATAATCAAAAAACATAAAATAGTTTAATAACATATTAAGTAATTTATAAAGTATAATTTTTAAAAGATAAAACATTTAATATTTATATTAAAATGCTTTCAAGTTACATTATACATATATTCAATAATACTATATATTCTATATGTATTTAATTATAAATAATTATAATAAAATAAAAATTTTGCATTTGTGAATTATTATTATTTATTACATACAAAATATAAAAATTATTTTAAAAAATATATTAAAAATTGCATGTAAATAAATAAAAGCTTTTATTTAAATGTACATGCAAAATCTTCGTTTTACAGATTGGCAATACTGTTCTTAAGATTGACAAGAAAGGAAGCAAACAAGGAAGCAACAAAAGGAACCTGTTGTGCACAGAAGGCAGTGGAATGAAGGTACGCCGCGAATACGAATGCCATAATGAACACCAAAACAAATTATGAATATGCTTCTAATTCATATAACGAAGGTATTTATTTATTCATTTTAAATTGAAATTCCCATTTTTTGAATATAGTAATATAAATAAAAAATATACATACTTTATTAAAAAATAATAAAGATCAATTGAAAAACCGTCTGCTGGGCGTCCTTATGGCGTCTGCTAGAATGACGCTTGAAAAACAAATTTAATTTTTATATATAAAAAAAAAAAATTATTTTTTTAATAATATTTAAATATTTTTCATATTAAAACTGTACATTTTTGTTTACTATTTTTGTGAAATATTAAAATTAAATAATGTTCTTACGAAGTACTGTCATATGTCATAATTTTAATAGAAATAATAACATATTTATTATTATTGAAGAAATTTTAATATTCAACATAGTAAATTAAATATATAAGAAATATATCAATTAAATTTCT
>NW_006263452.1:27485-28922 GCF_000469605.1 Apis dorsata
AAAATTTATTATTATAATATATAAGTTTTCATATTTATTTATGCTTTAAAATTTGTAAAATTATTTATTGTTAATAAATAATCTAAATTTAATAACTTATTTATTTTTTAATCTATATATATATATCAAAATTTTTAATCTATAAACTAATTTTATATCCATATTATTTATGTTATATGTATAAATTTTAATTATGAAAAATATAATTCATAAATTAATTTTTTATAAAAATTGAATGAAATTTTTTAAAAATATCATATAAAATATAATTATTTTATTTTTAATGATGATACACAATAATGATCATTTTAGGTATGGGAAATGATAGCCCAGCTGCATTATTAGATATGCTTGCAGAAGTTGCATCTCAAACATTACATTCAGAAAAAAAACGTAGTAAATCATTAGTATCATCTCAATGCAAGTCAAAACCAGATTACATAAAAAGAAAAAATCATGAATTATCTTTTAATGTGCCACAGCTTTTATCTATGCCTGCATCACAATTAGTTAAACAATTTTCTATTTTCACAAGTGATGAATTGAAAAGACAATATTCATATACATGTGCTCTTGTCGTTGGATGTGGACAAAAATATACTAGTTTTGCAAGTGAAGGTAGAGCAAGAATGTCTATTAAAGCACATTTAGCAGAACATTTAGAATATTTAAAAACTAATAAAGAAGCTTGTAAGTTAACAATATAATATTTATGTGTTTTTACAAGTTAAGAAATATTATAAATTAATAAAACTTATATACTTTATAGATAAAAATTTTACTGCAAGATCAGTAAGTTATAAAAATTACAAAACAAATCCCCAAAACAAGAAAAGCAGATTACAACAATCACGAAAACCACAAGAAACATTAAATAAGGAGAATAAGAATATTATTACAGAAAAATCAACTAATTATTTAAGAAATATTCTATTAAATGATTCTACTTTTAAAGAATTAGATAAAAATAAAAATGTTGAAAAAATGGAAAATTCTAAAAGAATAAATAATCCTGAACAAAAAGATACAGAAAAAATAGATTTTAAAGTTTTTGGAGATCATAGTTATTTTGAACGTTTAAAAGATGAAATTCCTAACAAGAAAGAAACATCACTTTTTAATAATTCTCTTGAAAATGCAACAGATGAAAATGTAAGTATAAATATAAAATGTAGATAATATATAAAATTTATAAATTTTAATTATTGTTTTTTATTAGATTGTATTTATGATTGTTGGTACTGATAATGTTCATATGAAAGAATATCCATGTATTAATAAAAGATTCTCAGAAAAAATTAATCAAAAATCTGAAACTATCTATTTACCAGGTAAATATGTAAGATATTTTTATTTAATAATATTTTTATTTGTATAATTATGTGTATATATATATACACATTATTAATTAATTAGAGATATATATATATATATATA
>NW_006263452.1:29157-33867 GCF_000469605.1 Apis dorsata
ATGGTCATCTGAAAATGATAACAAAGGCACAGAGATTATAACTAGTAAACCTAAAGGAAAAGCAAAATTTATAGGTACTAGTAAAGAAGAAAGAGAAATGGCATTAGCTTTTATGGATCGTATCAAAAAAAAAGGAAATCCAACTGGAAATAATCTCGAATGTCGGATTTGTAATCCTCCCCGAAGTTTTACAGCACCTACAACTTTAGTATCTCATTATCGTAGTCATGCTGGAATAAAGCCATATGAATGTCGTATCTGTAGAGCAGTTTTTACAAGAAGACATAGCTTAAAATATCACATGTTAATTCATCAAAATCAAACGCGATTTACATGCGCAGATTGTGGAAAGAAATTTAGACACCCATCGCATTTTAGAGAACACCGACGTAGACATACTGGAGAAGCACCATTTGGATGTGATGATTGTGGACAACGGTGAGTTATCTGACTTTTTATTATATATAATAATGTGTTATTACATATTTTTTAAAAAAATATTTTCATATTAATTAGATTTAAAACAAGAAATACTTACAAACGTCATTTGAAAACTAGACATGGAAAAGTTTTAACAACAACCGGAGAATTGTTATATCTTTCAGAAGAAGATTTTCAAAAAGTTCGAACTAATAGAAAAAAAAAAAATACAAATAAAGATCAAATAATAAATGAGGATATAATTGCAACAAAAATCATGCATTGTCAAAATAATAATAATCAACTGCAAGATATTGCAAATGAAGAATATAGTATAAATAATGATACTACTATTAGTAATAAGAATTGGAAATCGAGTGATACAATACAAATTATTAAAAATTGTTTTGAAACTTATGAGGTTTGTTCAGAACCTCATTTAAATAAGACTGAATCTATAGAGACTGAATTATCTATAAAAGATAGAGTTTTTAATAAAGATGAAAATGATTTACCAGATGAATATACAAATAAAGTACAAGATAAATTATCACAAATGCAAAGTACTTCTTATATTAAATTAGAGATAATTAAAGATGGAAGCAATCAAATTATATATCATGATAATGTTGAATCAGATCAACCTGAAATAATATATCACAATATAGATGAAACACCATCATATATTAAATTAGAATATAGCAATTTAGTTAATGATATACAAAATGAGAACAGTTTAGAATTTCAAAAAAAATTTAAATTTTCAGAACATCAAATTAAAAATCCCATACATACAATTAATGAAAATTATTTTGATAATGAATCTAACTTTACAAGTGAACAACAAATGAAATTAATACAAGTAAATACACATATTAAAACAAAAAACAAAGATAGCAATAAACACATAGTTCTTACTCAAGAAGATATAAAATATGAGAAAGAAAATAATGATATTATGACTCTTAAATCTTTTCCTGAAATAGAAAACCATGAGAATATTGTATCGGAAAACTTCATAAATTTAAATAATTTGCAAGAAATTAATCAAGTTACCGATAATACGATATCAATATTTACAGATACTTTAATAAAACAAAATGGAGATTGTTTATTACAAGAAAATAAAAAATTAAATAACTATCAAGCAATTATATCAAATTTAATAAAGAATCGAATGATTACATCTTCGAATTATTCTTTTGAAAAGGATAAAAAATTTTTTAATCAAGCTGAACAACATTTATATATTCATAATGAACCCTTAACTAGTATAATAGTTCAAAATAAATGCATAAATATATTTCCACAAATTCAATCAAAAATACAATTAAATAAAAGTAAAAAATTTACATTTTTAAATAAACATATGCAAGGTATTAATATAAAGGAAAATGAAAATCAAAATACAATTTTATTATTAGCTAATAATACATTACAAAATAATATTTTTAAAATTGACCAAAACAACACTGCCGATAATGAAATTAAAAAACAAATATTTGATGAAAGTAAGTAATGTTTAAATAACGAGTTTTTTCTAAATTAAATTGAAAATAAATAAAAAGATTTTTAACATTTTTATAGAAAAAATAATTATACTTTTATAATATACTTATAGTAATAGTATTAATAAAAATACATTTGTAGTATAAATATACTACTAAAATAATGCTTTGAGTTTTTGGTTATGTAAATATTGTTAGAAAAAAAAAATGTAGAATTATTAATTTTATATAATGTATATGAAAATAATACTTAAAAAAAAAATAAATTTAATAAAATATTTTTAAATATTTTGATCGTGTGAAATACACAGTATTAATATAGCTTTGATATATAATAAACTTTAAAAAGTGAATAAAAATGCATTTATTTTTAAATGAAAAAAATTTATTTTTAAAAATTATTTAAAATATTACCTAATATTTTCAAAAATTATGTTAAATCTTTATTTAGGCATTCCAGATATTATAAAAAAAAACTAACCTTTATTAAATTCATGATAATTTTGTATGTATATATTAACAAATTAATTATATAAAATTATACTACTTAAATATATAAATATAAAATATACTTATTTAATAGCAATAATATTTTTTTCTGTGCCAAATATTGGAAAATATAGTACAAATTCATAATTTGCTTAGAAAAAAAAAAATTTTTAATTTCAGTGATATAATATTTTTTGAATTCTTATATATTTTATACAGTTGAGTTGCAAAAACATTTATTATATTCTATATTTATTTTACAATTTATATAGAGTATATTATCTGTTTTTATTTTGTAATATTTTTTTTTTTATATATACATACAGATTTTTTGTCACAAAATTTATTGCAATTTATAATAAATAAACAATTTTAATACTTTTTTTTTAATGTTTTGAAATATTTTTATTTTTTAAAATATAGAAGCTCAAAAATGTCTTCCATAAAAATTTATTATATTTCCAATGGTTTCTTACAAAAATATATAAAATATATAAATAATTTATAGATATTATTTTATAGAATTAATATTAATGATTCAAAAAATAATATAAAATATTAAATATGCAGATTTTAGGTAATAATTTATATTATAATATTCTATTTTAAAAATATAAATTCTAAAAATGTATTTATAAATTATATATGAAATATACATATTAAAAACTCAAAACATTATCTTTTGATAAAACAATAATGGATATAAATAAATAAATTATATCAATATTAATATTTTTAAACAATAATTTCAGATTTTGTATTACTTAAAACTTAATATTGCAAATATAAAAAGATCTGTATAATATCTTTTTCTAATGATGAAGTACAACTAAAATCCTCTAACGAAAATATATTTTAATACATATATTTACTATTATAATTATAAAAATATTTTCAAAAAAAAACATTAAAATATAAAACTTAAAATAAATATTTAAAAATAAAAATATAAATGTTTAAAATAGATGAACAAAATAAAAACATTTATTGTATCTGCATAGAAATATGTATACAAATAAATTGATTAAATATTGTATAAAATATAAAAATGAAGAGTTAAGAAATTATTTTCACAAAAAATATATTGTGAGATATAATGTGCCTTGTATGTACTATAAAGTTAAATATTAATAGTATAAAATAAATACAAAATAATAAACGTAAAATAAATACTAATTATTAAAAAAATATTCATATGTTTATACTAATTTTTTATTATCATTTGTAATAAATATTAATATGAAAAAAAATAATTTTAGTTATATATTGTATTTTTATATTCATTTTGTACTTAAAATAATAAAATGTTTAAAAATTATTTGATAATGTAATTATGAATAATTTTTCAAAATATTTTGTATAATAGTGTGGAATTTCTAGTGTTTTATAGTTTTGAATATTTTCTTAATTCCCAATTTTTTATATCTATAGAGACTTGACAACAGCAATAAAGAAAGAACAGTAAAATGAATTTACTGTACCATGTATCTGTAAAGAAAAATTGTATAAAAATTTAAAATAAACGTTTCTAAACTTCATAAAAAATGTGTAATAAATTTGTTTACATTTAAATAATTTTTTAAATAATTATTAAGTACAAATACCATATAATATTCTATAGATGTAAATATTTCCAATTTCTTCTCCAACAAAAAAATAAAAATTGGATATTACTGACATGGCTAATAATGGGCTTGTTAAAATACAATTGAAACGTCTGAAATTTGCTTGTGATAGATATTTTTTTTGTACATTTGAATAATATTTTTTTTTTTCAGCCGATTTAATTAAACTTTCAATATTTAATCCTATAAAATTCAAGAATGCCCAAATAAAAATGTTTGTTTGCATTCCATGCCATATGAAAATAAATGTAAAACATAAAAAAGAAGCAATTAATTTGCTGAAATTTAATCTTAACAAAGGTATATAAATGTATCTGAAAAATATATTGTTTATAAAATTTTTAATTAAATATATTTTATAAAAAAATATTAATTAATAATAATTAATATTAATCAAATATTTACATATTTTATCATACCTTATAAGAAATTTATATAAACCTTGATCAAAATATTTCCACATATCAGAATATAAATGAATTCTTGCTACACATTTAGGTTGTGGAGGGGCTCTTACATTATCTATTGCACATAAAGTATGATTAAGTCCATATACCACAACATATTTAATTAAAAAAAATTGTCCCATGCAATATCCTAATCCATATAAAGCCCATGGATTTAAACTTTTAACAATCTAATATTAATATAAAAAAAAAAATTTTTAT
>NW_006263452.1:33966-37619 GCF_000469605.1 Apis dorsata
TTTAATAAAATTAATAATAATAATTATTATAATAAATTTTGATATTACATAAAAAAGAGAAATTACCTCTGGGTGATACTGTATTGCATTAAAATAAAGAAAATGTAAGAAAAAGTTAGCAAAAAATATCCAGAAAATATATCTAATTAAATTAAAAATAAAATTTCCAAAATTTGCAAGTTTCAAAAATTGAGATGTTTCTATTACCTGCAAAAATATAAAAATATATTTTTTATTTGTTATTATAATAATAATTAAATAAATATATATTTTAAATAAAATATTATACATACAGAATTAATGAATTCATGATATAAAATTAATGGTCCTAAGGATAATGTAGGCAAATATAAACAATATGCTAATTTATATAGAAAATTTTGTACAAAGAAAAGCATATTATCATAATTATTTTCTAAATGTGATTTGATATTATCTATACAATAGCTGATACTTCTTAATTGAATCCAACACATTATAAGAGTTAAAATATAATGTTCTTCATCATTAAATTTAAATATATTTTGAAAGAAACCATCCGGAATTTTTAAAAAATGTATTATAAATAAAAATAATATATTTATTATCCATATAGTATATGTGTTACGTTTATATGTTAAAATATATAATATACTTGGTTGCATTAATGCACATAACATGCCCAATATTCCAATATAAAAATACAAAAATAACATGGATATAAAGATGTACCAACAACACAATAGCTGAAAAAATATATTGTTATTCATCAAATTAAATTATTAATTAAAAGGATGAATTATAAAATAAGAAAGAAAGATAAAAATATCAAACCACAAAATTTGATGTAATCTTAACAACCCAACTAATAAAATGATGAAGAAATAACCAAGGTATTAATCTTATTATTAATGGTATCCATATTTTCCATTCTTGATCAGAAATATCTTGTTTCCTTCCAATCCATTTCCATCCTGGTGCAAAATCACCATATAAATCATCATAATTAATAAAATCTAAAAATAATATATAATTTTATAATATAAAAAATTTATACATATATATAAAATATACGTTTAAATTCTTACAAGTATTAATTAAAAATACATTATAAATAGAATATAATACTGCACTCGTCCACAATAAAAAGTACAAGAAACTTTCATATTTATATAATTTGATGTCATTGCCTGTTATGGATGTCATTTTCATTTAAAATTAAATTTACCGCTTTATCTTTATTACAATTATCTTTATTTCGTAAATATATTCGAAAATACAGAATTCGAATATATTATATTACGCATTTTTTTTTAAATCTTATGTTCAAATATCGTAAGTTTTATAGTTTTATGTAATAAAGATGAAATACTATCAAATACTTTAAAATATGTAGGTTAGAATTCAAAAAAAATATAATATAAATATGACAAATTTATAATAAATTAATATTTTGAATTTATTCAAACATAATTTTACATTTAACATAATGAAAACATAAAAAAATAAATAAGATTTAGATTAAGAAATATTTATTTTTCATAAATTTATTTATATCAACAAATCATAAATTTTTTTTTTGGATCAAGTTTTATTTTTAAAAGATAAGATAAATATGTTAAATACATCAAAGTTAATTATTTAAATACACAATTACATATAATTTAATTATAAAATATTCCATTTTTCATTATATGTTGATATAAAGTACAATAGGACAATGATCACTGCCATATACTTTATCTCTTATAACATTATCACAAACATTATCCTTAATTCGTTCTGATACTAAAAAATAATCCAATCTCCTGTATAAAAGAAAATTAAAAATAATAAAATAATTTTAAAATGTTAATAAAAATTTTTTTACATACTTACCATCCTATATTTTTACTACGTGCATTAGCAAAATATGACCAAAATGTATATGCATCTGTTTTATCAGGATATAAAGCTCTAAATGTATCCACAAATCCTGTTGCTAAGAAATCTGTCATACCATCTCGTTCTTCTTTAGTAAATCCAGCATTTTTTGTATTTGTTTTTGGATTTCTGAGATCTAAATAAATTAGAAAATTAATTTACATAATTTTGTAAATTAACTAAATAAATTTCTACCTATTTCTTTGTGAGCAACATTCATATCACCACAAATAATGACAGGTTTCTTGTCATCTAGATTTCTTATATATGTTTTAAAAATTTCATTCCATTTTAATCTTTTTGGTAATGTTACTAATTTTTGACCAGCATTAGGAACATCTGCATAATTAAAAAATATAATATAAAACTATACATAGATTTATATTCATATAAAATCTAAAGAACTTACAAACATTAATTAAGTAGAAATTTGGATATTCTGCAGTGATTAATCTACCTTCATTATCAAATTCAGAATTATTTAAACCATATTTTACATCAATTGGTTTTTCTTTTGTGAATAATGCAACACCACAATATCCAGATTTTTTACCTATTTTTAATAATAAATATAAATATAAAATATAATTGTAAATAAAAATTTATAATTAATTATAAATATTTATACTCTCAAGAAAATAATAATGATATCCATTTAATCTAATTTCTTCAGGTAATTTATTGGAATCACATTTAGTCTCTTGCAATGCAACTATGTCTGCATCTTCCTTTGCAATATATTTTATTCCATTTTTCTAAATGAACATAATAATAATATAATATAAAATTTTTTTTACATATAAAATACAATAATGATTTTTCATACTTTTATTACTGCTCTTATGCCAGAAACATTCCAACTAGATATTTTTAAATTATATTTATTTCCTGTTGCGTTTAATTTTAAACAATCAAAATTAATTTCATTCAAGTCTGTATCTGTTTTATTTATAATTGATTTTACATCTATTTTAGCACGCTTTGCTAAGGGTTCTTCAGTATGATCTGTATTGCGTTTAGATCTTTTATTTGGCGTTTCTTCTGTTTTTGATATTTTATTTTTATTTTTATTTTTAATTTCTTTAGAGTCTGACTAATTGAAAATAAAATTAAAATATTTTTTATAAATTATCTTTAATTTGTAATAAAATGAATATATTCTATTATATATTAATCTAACCTTTAAAACTCGGCTTCGTTTTGGCGGCATGACTGCGTTTGTATACACAAAATATTAAAAAATTATCAATACTATGGTAGTAATAATAATAATGTAAAAATAACTTCTTTTATTTTGTTTTATGTTGTGTTATGTAATTTGTAAATATATATGAAAAATTGAAAAGAATGTTTACCGGCATGAGCTTCAAGAAATTTTGAAAACTGCGCGATATCATGAAATTTAATTCAATTGACAGTTTAATTCATGGATAAACTAAAAAAAGATATATAAATATATAAATATAAATGTACACAATATTTAGGAAGATAGATATTTTAGTTTTAAATCATGTATATTTTTATTCTTTTATTATAAATTTTATTATAAAATTAATATTATTTACATATTAAATTAAAATAAATAAATTTATTATATATATACTATAAATATCAAAATAATATCAAAATAAATTTATATTAAATTTAATAATTTATAAATTGCAAGATATTTATTCAAAACAAATTTATAATAAATGTATATAATATAAAATTTATATACTTAATAATAATAAAATAATAAAAATAATAAA
>NW_006263452.1:38530-40227 GCF_000469605.1 Apis dorsata
GAAATTTTTATTAAAATTAATATCATAATTAATTTTGAATATAATATAAATTTTTATTAATATGAATGATTTCAAAATTTAATAAATTCTTATTTGAAATAATTTCCATTTTATGATTTATATTAATGATTTAATATATGTTATTTGATTTGAGAAAAAAATTTTATTTTAAAAAAATAAATCAATCAGATAATAAAATAACTCAAAAAATATATTTTTTTTATATTAGAAGCATGAATGCATTCGAATAAAAATAAAATGAATATTTTTTATACTTTTTTTTATACCTAACTTCAGTTCATGATAGTACAACAATATTTTATAGTCAAATTAAATTCTAGAAAAAAGTAAAGATTCAAAATTATTGATCTCGATAATTATTTTTTTATATTTTATATTCAAAATATAAATTTCTATAAATTATAGAATTTTAAATTCAATAAAGAGAGAACGATATGTTATTATTAAATAGAATATTCTAATTTTAAAAATCAATAAACATGTAATTTATGTGATTTGTTCTAAATTTCTTTATTAATAAGTATATGATTATTATATATATATGTATATATATACATATATATATATATAGATAATATATACATGTATAAAAAAGTAATCTACAAATATTTAAAATAAAAAAAGTAAAACGAATATATATTACATGAACATGTTTAGTAATAAAAAGAATAATTTACCACCAAGACCTCGTATTCCAAATTCTGAACATATGTTAGAAGATCTTAATAATTCTTCTATAGATGACATAGCATTTAAAATAATTCATAAAGGTATTATTTTTTGTCTTTATCATAAGTAATATTAAGAAAAAAAAAGTATAATATTTTAAATCATAACCTTATTTTAAGCTTAAATTAAATTTAATTAACCTCATTTTGTGACCAATTTCAAATTCTATATTATAATTTATTTTACAATTTATTAATTTATATAAAAATATAAATTTTTTTCAGATGAAATTTCTGGAGAAAATTTAATGAACGCAAATACTTCTGATACATATCAGAAAGTAAAAATGTATTTACACATAAAACAACAATTAAGATATTTGGAAACTACTCTTGAAGGCAAAGAACAACAACTTAAAACTGATAATGAAGAAATAAAAAGACTTGCAGATAATATTAAAGAACAAGCACAAGCTGCATTAATAACATAAGTATTTATATTTGCAAATAATATCGAAATTTGGTTAATTTCTTTTATAAAAAAATTTTAATGTAGAATTTTTCTTATCTTCATATATTAATTAATCATATAAAACAATTTTACTTATAATTAAATATTTTATTATATGTATATAGATAATATTTTTTATACAAAATATTAATGCTAATATAATATATACAAGTATAATTTAAAAACTTTACAAAAATAAATCTTATAATAATCATTCTCTGATGTTATTTCTATATATATATAATATATGTATATACAATAATTTAATATTCACATTTTAATATAATACATATTATATAATATAGTTTATAATAATAATATAATTGTAGTATTTTTTAAATTAATCTTATAATTTTTTTATAATTTTTATGTTAAATAAGATTGTTGTAATAGTAATTAAGAGGCATTTATAATAATACATTTGAATATAAATATTATTAATTTCTATTTTAATTTGAAAGTTTTATACTTCAAAAATTTAAAAATATTTGAATATG
>NW_006263452.1:40394-53267 GCF_000469605.1 Apis dorsata
TCAGAAAACTATTACAACTTTTATTATATTATTATATTATTTCAATTTTCTTTTTTAAATGATTTATTTCTTTCCTTTTATTATTTAAAAGAATTCATAATATAAAAATATATAAATATAATAAAAATATAATATATACAAGTATAATTTAATATATAATAATTTTATAAATATCTTGATTTAGAGCTTAAAGATTAATTTGATATAAATTTTTCTCAGATTGTACTAAAAATAGTTCAAAATATAAAATAATATCTATTATTAAAGTTTACAACTATTTTTTTTCAAAATGTCTTAAGTATTGTGCATTCATTCAATTATTGATATTGTTAATTAGGAATGCCTATTGTAATATCATATTTAACTAATGGATCATTAAGATAAGCACACCATGTAAAGCCTGATGGATATCCTGAAAAAATTATGTACAAAATTTTAAATTAATGTTTTCAATTAAACAACTTAAGATATTATATATGAATATTTAATAATTAAAAATTTATTAAGAAAATTTTTCATTATATCATTATTTTTTATTATTATAATGTATAATAATGTATAATAAAATAATGTATTAAATAATGTATAAAAAATATATGAAGCAATTATCTACTAGTATATAACATATTATATATATTTATAGTATACTATATATAGTATACTATATATATCATGTATATCATGTTTGCTTTAAAATACATCGTAAAATAAAAGTTTAATATATATACTTACAATTATATTATATAGTAAATGATTTTCATATGTTCACAAAATGTGATTGAAATGAAATATCAAAATGTATTGCCTTTTTTCCAGCTGCATGCAAGTAATCCCTGGATTAGTCAGTGGTTAGTGACAAATACCTATGTTTTAGAAAAATATACACATAAGGTATATCAGACTTAGCAAAAAATTTCTATGAACTAATTAATCTACATAAATGAAAAGGTTCTTTACAGAAATACAATTGTACCTCCACCAAAAAAACATATATTATGTGTTGATCTTTATTTATAACATTTGTAACAATAATATAAAAGTGCTTTACATTTGTTTTATATAAAAGTAGAATAATTCTGTTCATTTACAGATTAAGTATTTTCAAACGGAATATAAAAGTATACAATATATTAATTATACTTTTTACATAATATGATATGTTCAATTAGGACGGAATTCAGATATATATTTAGATTGTTGTATGTTTTTTATAACATTAATCAAATATTCGCAATTATTTCAAATTGCGATCAATTAATATCATTTTAACAATTAAATAAATTGTCTTAACTTAAATGAATACTGGAATTATTTTTTTTAAAACCAAAAATATAAAATTCATCTATAATATTAAAATTTAACTATATAACATAATTTGTATATACATAATTTTTCAATATTACTATTGAAAAATTATATAATATTATGTATATAATATATATACGTATATATATCATTTTTATAAAATTCATTGTGTAATTATTATAAAAGCATGTATCAAATGTTTTATGAATTTTAAAATAAAACTCGATTTATGAAGAATAATAATAATATAATGGAATGATTATACTTTTTTTTTTTTCTCAGGTATTTATCTCTATTATTATTTTTTTATGTTTAACATAATATGTCATTATAAAATGGTGAATATTATTTGTATTACTCAAAAATAAAATGGAATAAGTGAAAATTACAAAATATTTGATATTACATGTAAATTTTGATGATATATAAAATATAAATCACATTAAAATACTACTATTATCAAACAATTATATAATATAAATATTTGAATAAAACTTTTAGTAATTTTTTATCGCAATAAAAAATAATATCAAATTTTTTTGCATATTTTTAATATATTATTTGTAGTAGTTGTTTGTAATTCAACTATTTATATTAATAATTAATGTCAATTTGCTACTGTTTTACATGATTTGCGATATAAATTTTTCATATGTATAACAAACATAGATTCTAGGAACATATAATTGATTGCTTTAATTATTTTGAATTATGATTATATCATAATCATCAAGTAATTAATTTTAGTTATTTACTACCAAAATTCGGCATCAAAAAAAAGGTACGAAATATTAACTTGCCTCTAGGCTTGTACTTAAGATGGTCCTCAATGAATTGACAAGGACAACGGGCGGAGACACAATGACGTGGTGGAACAGATAAACCCGCGATGTCTCTATTACGTTCCTGTGAGTCTATAACCAGATCAAGTCTGCGGCGCACAAAGTGATGTGCCCATCGAGATGCATACCTCAGCAACAGCAACTCCGCCCGTTCCTGTCAACACATACCATCATCATTCAGAAACCTAGAGCTGAAGTAGCCTAAATCTGTTTTTATATACATTAATAATAATGTATATAACTTATTTATGAAATTTGAAAAATCTGTTATATATAAAATATGTAATTAAACATAAAGACATAACAGATTACAAAATTTTTTTTTTAACAGAAATTTTTATCATTTTTTGTTTAACCAAAATTTGTTATTCACCATTATTCACCATTCATATTCACCATTTTACTTAAAAATATTTTCTATATATAAACTACATTTTTCTACATCAAATGAATTATTCTGAATTATATGATATCCAAATATTATGTACAATTATATGCAATATTAAAAATAAAGCTTGTAATACATACACATATGTGTAATTATACAAGATTTATACAAATATTAATTTGAATTCTAAATATTTAATAACATATTAATTAACAAATAATATAATAAAAAATAGTATTAATTATAGTCAAGTATAATAATCCATATCACCAAAAAATAACTCTAAAAAATGTTTCATATATTAATATTATTTAGAAATTTAATTGCAATTATTACAAATAAAAATCTTATATAATTAAGTACATTATAAGTACTTTTCATATTTCATATAATTTAATTTTGTTTTATTAATTTTTAATAAAACAAATTTTGATTATTCATCTACTTTTAATAATATCACTCATATTATTAACAAATAATTAAATCTATTTAAATTCTTTGATTTTTAATATATCTTTCATTTAATTTTTCAAAAAAATAAATTTCTAAATAAATTTTTATTAATATTAAAATAATTTGTATAAGTTAAAAAGTTTCTTTTTAAATTTATCAATATTGCTTTAAACAATACTGATTTTAATTTTGTTATATATTTTTATTTGTTATATGTATATTAAACAATATTGTTTTAAATGCCTCTATCTTTAAGAAAACTACTCCAGCTAGGACAGAAATCTCTGCCTTGAACATGAGGTTTATTACGTAACCATTCTTCTATATATTGACACGGACATAAAGCTGATGCTAAATGACGAGGTGAAGAAGGATTTCCACCTTCCTCATCTACTGTCCAATCCAATCGTCGACGTAAATAATCCTTTGCCCAACGTTGTACATAGCGGCAGAATACTTGTTCACTTTTACCCTAATAGTTTTTAATTTATTATACAAAAAATATATTGTGAAGTTCACAAAAAAAAAAAAAGGAAAAAAAATATATATTTTTATGATATATATAAATAATGTTTTTATAATATATACATATTGAAATTTTGTAAAAATAAAAAATTCAAGATAATTAATAAATTTAATTTTTATAAAATAATTATTTAAAATAAAAATTATGTACCTGTTTGCGAGAAATTCTAGTAGTTGTATTGCCTTGTATTACAATATCACTATCATCTATATCCATTCGCTGTTGTAACTCCCTTTTTCGACGCATTTCAGAATTTCCATCTTCTCCTATTATTCTTCCTTCGCGTTCTTCTCGTTCTATAATTTCTTGTAATTTTTTCTATTATAAAACAAATTAAGTTTTAAATATATTAATTATATTCAAATATATTATATATTGATTAAATTTTGAATATATTAATAAATATATAAAAGAAATATATAATAAAATACAAAAATTTTCAAAAAATTGATAATTTTAATTAAAAGAAATTTTTTTTTTATACAAACTCAATTACATTAAGCTCTAAATGTTTAAATTAAATACATATTCAATGACACTTACAATGCAATCTGTAGTATCAAAGTATATGAAGCAAAGATTGACTTTGTGACATGAAATCTTTCCTCTATCATCCAATCCAAGCAATATTTTATGTCGAAGTAAATGCTTGTTCACTTGCCCCATACATTTTTCAAGATTATGATTCAATTTTATCTTGATGAACATGCAAAAAAATATTGCAGCAGCATTGAGGACTAACCACATAACGCCAAGCCCAAATAAAGTAAGACCAGTAACTCCAGAAAATAATAAGCCAAGCAATACAATAAATGCAGTAAATATCCAAAGAACAAGAATCCTTTTGTAACATACATTATACATATTGAAACGTACATCATTCACAAGCAACTCCATTATATGTACGTAATCTTCTACTGTAAGCTATAAAAATATAATTTATATAGATATGAATGTAAAATTTATAAAAAATAATTTTAAATATTATAAATATATAAAAAAATATTTATAAAAAAAAATAAAATTCAATTGGAAATGTACCGTTAAACCTTGAGCCATTAATTCTTCTGGTACTAATTCTGGACGAAATTTAGCTGGAGTAATCCATGGCCATCTAGTATTGATTGGTAAAAGAGTAACTATAGTATCCCCATTGGCAAAACCTTGTCTAATATTTCCAATAGATGTACTTATAATATTATTAGTAACACTTCTACCATTGGATATATCTCGGAGATCAATAGTCTTCAAAGAAGCACTTTTAGGATCAGAAACTCTTATTTCAGATGGTAAATTAAGTTCTGGACTTTCAGATGTAATAGAACGACTTAAACCTGACCTATCTAAATTAATTTGGACGGATTCAGTTGATATCACAGCACCTCTATATTCATGATTTTTTATTTGTTGATTATCTGAATTATCAACAGATTTTCCAATTTTTTCAACATTCACTGTTATTGATTCTGGTTTTATTACAGCTGGTGTATTTGTTTTAGTTTTTTCTTCTATATTATCATTATTTTTAACAGGTGCTTCATCTTCAAATTGGACCCAATTTTTTGTTCTTGAAGATATATTAGGTGAATTAACTACTGATACATGATCAGTTGTATCTTGTGAACTCATTTTCACTAAAGAAATAATAAAAAAACAAATAAATGATATATATAAAGAAAATCATTTCATATAAAATCATTTCATGTATTCAAAAATATTAAACATATTTTGTTATATGTATAATCTATGGAATGATTTTATTTAAGAATTTCATATATATTAAATTAATTATACATATATTTATCAAATGTAATGTCAAATGTTATTAAATAGAGATTTAAAAAAATAGGGAGTGTCTATAAAGATGTATTTTATAATATAAACATGAATTAAAATATAGATATATATAAAATATGAAAGTATAATAAAAAATTAAAGCATTACGTTAAATAATATTTTTAATAACAAAATTATAAAATTTCAAAATAAAAATTATAAATTCGTATAAAATGCGAACCATGTATATATGCATGAAAACTAAAATTTGCAAAAATATTTACGTATATACAATTTTTATTATTAATACAACGAAGATAATATTATATATTTATATTTAATATATTATACGTAGAAAAATTATATAATTAAATCTTTCTTACCTATCGTGATATGACCTATCTCATATCCGTGAGGTGAAAAGGTACGTAATACATGAAATCAAGGTGTGCAGCATTGCGATACGAAAAACAAGGGTGGGGCAAAAAATACTATAACGATATTGTATAATAATGTATATATATTTGTATATATGATAATTTGCCATAAATGTGTATGCATGTATCATTATCTGTATCATTCTTGAATATCTAATACGTATATAAGTAAACAATTGCGTATATATATCAATAAATATAATAATATGCATTATTTTGTAAGATTATATACGTTTTTGGTATAGTTATATATATATATATATATATATATATATATATATAAAATGTATAAAATATTAATATATATATATTAATTAAAATTAATTCACTTATATACACTTTTGTAATTTACAGATATAAATATATTTTTACAGGTATACATACGATTAAGAATAATATTTACTTGTTAAAGACAATTGTTTCTCATAACATTATTAAGATTAAAATATATATGTAGAAATATTATTGATATATTATAAAATATTTACGTTTCATTATCGTGAAATTCTATTAAATATAATTCAATGCAATGATAATTATAAATGTATTCAAATATGTTCAAATAGTTACAAAGTCTAATTATGTTTTTGCTAATGTATGTTTATTACATCAAAAAAAAAATATGTTTATGACATATTTGCAACAAGTTAATAGAATAAAAAGAAATTATAATACTTATCAGTGGAAAAATATATCACAAACTAAATTTTTTGTTGTATCAGCTAGTTTTTTATTTAATTTATTTAAACCTAAAGAAGAAAAAGATGATATTGAAGAATTAAAAATGACAATTAAACGATCAATTTTATTAATTCAGGTTAGATATAATATTTTTATATTATAATAATTGATAATAATTGATAATGATAATATAATAAAAATTAAATATATTGCATAAGTAATCAAGTATTGAATATAATTTTTTATTTTAATATCATTTCAACATAAATAATTCTTTCTAATATTTATAGAAACAAGAATTTCTAAAAGCGGAACAAATGTTGCATGTTGCTTTAAATCAAGCACAAATTTTACAACATTATGATGGTATAACTTATGTATATGATGTAATGGCAAATTTAGCATATGAGATAAATGATTTTAAAAAAGCAGAAAATTTATTTATATCAGTTTTAAAAAGATTAATAACTAAAGGAATTCCACAAGATGATTTAGCAGTCATTCATATTAGTCTTAAAATTGCTGATATTTATGATAAGATAGGAGATACACAGTAAGCAATCATATAGTTTTATTTATTTTTCAATTGTATTTTTTTTAGATTCTTTATAAAATATATTTGATAATTTAATACAAAATATTTTACCATTATTTAGAAAAGCAGAAAATGGATATAAATTTTGTTTACAACATTTACAAAATCATTTGATTAAAGATAGTCAAAATCAGGATATATTACAATTGTTAGGTTTGACATTGGAAAAATATGCATCTATGCTTTTTTCGCAATCACAATATGCTAATGCCTTTGAATATTTTATTCAAGCTTATGATATATCTATAAAAATAAATGGTGAAAAAAATGAACAAACTGTTATTTTATTGAATAATTTAGGAAGCGTTTGTTATATGTTACAAAAATATGATCAAACTATTCAATATTTATCTAAAGCTGCAGAACTAGGTAATACTAACATTATTTTATTATCTTTATATTAGTTTAAATATATGAATTATATTTTTAGGAAAAAAATTACCAGATATGATTGAATTAGGTTCTGTTTATGTCAATTTGGGAAATACATTTATTGCAAAAGGACTTTATGAAGAAGCAAAAAAAAGTTGTAGTGAAGGAGAATATTTAGCAAAAGCTAGAAATGATAATGAAACTATAATAGAGGCTAAAAAATGTTTTGAACAATTAAAAAGTTTAATATCTTAATATAAAATATTAAATATGATTATTTCAAGTTTATTTTAAATTATAAATATATTAATATTGTGTGTTATATTAAATTATATATAATATATATTGTAATTATATATAATATAATTGTATGATATATCAGTTTACATAATGAAAAAGTATTAAATATATTTTATTTATAATATAAGATTATATATTTATGATATATTTGTTACACTTTTTTAAATAATTGATAAAATAATAATTTTATATCATATATAATATATTATTGAATTTATTAAAATATAAAAATTCTATTCTTCTAAAAAATTCCATTCTTTTAGAAAATTTATGAGATTTTACTCTTTTCCTTTTTAATAAAACTTAAAATTTCTTATAATATAGCAATTGATACAACTATAAACAAAATTTATGATATTTTATTTGAAATTAAAACCATGATTTTTTTAATTATATAGAATGATATTTTTTTTATATTTATAAAACTATTTATGAACATATATGAATATAGTATAAAAGATATATAAAAGATATATCAATTCACAATATAAACAAATTTTTAAGACAAGTTTTATAAAAAAAAACATTATTTCATATAGTTGAACACAAAATGGTTTATACAAATAAATATATGTAATATTAAAAATCAATATTAATATTTAAAAAAAATATATCACGAATGTATCAATATTTGATTTTATATTATTCTTCTTATTTTTCTTCATATTATTTCTTACGAGATTAATTATAGATTATTTTAATATTTTCCAATACATGTTAATAATTTTTTTAGTTTTCTATTTATGATATTTCTTATTTATGACAAATAATATTTAAAATTGTACTGATTTTTATCTTTGTATTCGCTCTATTATTTTTCATATTACTAACATTTATAATAATCATACAGCATTGCTTTCACTGGTATTCATGCTATATAACATATTAGAATAGTCATTAATATTCATTAAGTAATATAATTACAATATTGTAAAAATATAAACTCCAATTTTGAGTTCTTATTATAGCAGTCAAATGAATTATTAAGTGATCACAATATGTTGAAAAAAATGTAATATAAAACTATTCATATTCTGCTATAAGTACCATCATATATACACCTAAGAGAAGTGCAATAATTTCTTTTACAGATTGTCTAAAATTAGTATCTGTTAAAAGTTCTGGTATTACAGAAACTGTAGCTATATAAATAAATCCACCAGCTGTAAATGGAAGAATCCACATAGTTGCAAGATCACCTGAAAAATTTAATAAAAAAACTAAATTGAAATTTTTAATTAAAAGATATTTAATATTTAATTAAAAGATTTATAAACATAATATTTTAAATTTAATTTCAAAATAAATATAATATCATTTATTTATATTTGTTTAAAGTATTATAATTTATTCTTACCCATGCCTTCTGCTAATAATGATACATAAGTTCCCAACAATGCACCTATAGCAGTACTAAGTTGAAGCATCATAGCCTGTAATTAAATTAACATTAAATTAATTAATTAAAATTAAATTATTATTATATAATATTAAAAATTTCTTTTGTTAATTATATGTTTTTTTATATCTTACTTTTTGTTTGCTATAACCACTTTGTATTAAAATAGCAAAGTCTCCTATTTCATGAGGTACTTCATGTAATAAAATTGTAAATGTAGTAATATAACCAATATTTTTTCCAGCTAAATAACTAGCTCCAATAGCAAGACCATCTGTAAAATTATGTAAAAAATCTGCAACTAAATTTAAATAACCAGCAATTTTAATTTCATTTTGTATATTTTTTGTTTCTTTTTCTTTAGAAATAGCATCAAATTTATCAATATCTTTTTGTAATTTATTATCATCTTTGTTTTCTTTTGATAGATTTTTTGTAATACTTATCTTATGTGTATGTAAATGGCTATGATCACTTTTAATAATTCTCACTGCTTTTTCAACAATTAAAAACATGATAATACCTAATAATACACATAAGCCAACAGACATATCATGTCCATGATTTGATTCTTCATCATCTTTATTATGAGAATTTGTATATGAATGTACTTCTTCAGAAGATTCATACATATGAGGAATTAAAGCATGAGGAATTAAATGTAAAAATGCATCTCCCAATAAACCACCAGATGCAAAACTTAATAATACTTTAAGCAATGGTTCACATTCTTTAGTATTATCTAAAGGTACAAAGAATAAAATAAAAAAGGGAGCTGCTGATATAATTAAAGTAGATGCAGTAGCTTTAAGAATCACTTTGTTATAAGTTCTGTCAGATAAAACTGACTTATATTGATGGTCATAATTATCATTTTCATGTTTATGTTTATGTATAATTTCTTTATGATGTATAGAATATTGATTCTGTAAATATGCTTCATTGGCTTCCTTGGTATATTTAAAGCTTGGTGACCTTTCATGTTCATGAGCTTGACAAAGGCTTGGTAAATTTAAAATTATTAGCAATAAAAATGTGCCAAGTGCAATTCGTAAGATCCATTTATTTGTATTATTTCTTTGTTGGTTATTCTCTGTCATTATGATCGTTTTTATAATTTTGCACAAATTTATTAAAATATAGCTGGACTATATATTGTTGTAAGTGCATAAAAGTGCAAAAACTTTAATATTATAATTATGAGAAATAACATTAAAAAATTGCGGCCACGTCACTGGATAATGTGTTATCGGAAAATTGTTTAGTTTTTTTAAAACTAACGTATTAACGTTGGTAACATTGACTTGTTAATAATTCTTAGTTATTGGCTATTCTGATAGCTTGTAAATTTTAAATTCAAGAAATGGTTGCGATAATAATTGAGAATGTACTAATATTTTAAATAAAATGTCAGTAAATTAATCAGTTTGTTATTAATATATAAACATATAATCATAATATTAAAGTATTAAACATGATATAATTTTGTAAAAAGTTTATTTTTATCTTTAAATCATTGTTACGAAAAAATTCGTTATATAGAATCTAAACTGTGGATGGCGGAAATCCTCACAAATATTCCACGTGAATTGTCAAAGAATAAAATTTAGTTAAAAGGTTAGTTAAAAGAAAAGAAAATTTTTTTTGATTTAATTAATGAAATTTTGATATATAGACTTTTAACAGCATGTCACATAATACTTTAAAATCTATGAAACATGGATTTTATGATGCCATTTTTTCAAGTTCGCCTATTAATTTCGATAAAGAAAATATTAATTATCTAAATGAAAAGTAAGTTTTTTTTTTATATTAATATACTATTATTAAAATATTATATATTATTTATTCTACTATCTTATAGAGAAGAAACATGTTCTGACACACTTAATACACCTCAAAAAAGAATTCAAGATCATAATGAAAACAAATGTTTAAAATTTGAAAAACATAAAATATTAGTTGACAATGATATTGAAAATTCAAAAATAACAAGTACGCCTTGTACTATAAATCTTATTCGTTCAAAATCTACAAATATACTTAAAAAAAAACAAACTTTATTCTCTGAAAATGAAGCATCTGATTCAAAATGTAAAATTTCTACAAAAGCATGTACAACCTCATTGAGTGAAAAAATTTTAACTATGCACTCTTATACTCCTAAACAATATAAAATTCATAGTGCTAGTAGTTCAAAAATAAATACCTTACCTTCAAATAAAACACCTATAAAACGTTATTTTAGTGATAATATTTTATCACAAGTTACTCCTGATTGTTTTAATGTTGTTCAAGTTGAAACACCATCTAGTAAATTAAATGAAATTGATATTGAAGATCAAACAGTATATGAAGAAGAAAATACTAATTTAACTGTAGGAATACGTGTTAGACCTTTAAATACAAAGTAAGTTATTATATTTTTGAACTTTTTTTTTTAAAATAATATTATATTATAATATCATATTTTTAATTATAATAATATATATTATTAATAATATTATATAATATTATTTTAATATTTTTTTATATTTTTTATGACTTTAGAGAATTAAATGATTCAAAAATTACATCAGTTATACAAGTATATGGTCAAAACATTATTGTTACTTGTGAATCTATTCAACATACTTTTACATATGATCATTGCTTTATGTCACATGTGGATATATCACAGCCTGGTTATGCTAATCAAGAAATTGTTTTTAAAAATATGGTTCTACCATTGGTGCAAAATGCTTTTGAAGGATATAATGTTTGTTTATTTGCTTATGGACAAACTGGTTCTGGTAAAAGTTATAGCATGATGGGTCAAGAATCTACTCAGATTACTGCATCATCATTTGATGAAGCAATTGGTATTATTCCAAGATTTTGTCAAGAAATATTTGCAAGAATATCTAATAATATGAACATTAAAACTACAGTAGAAATTAGTTATTTTGAAATTTATAATGAGAAAATACATGATCTTTTAACAAATGTTAACAGTGGAGTAAAA
This sequence comes from Apis dorsata, assembly GCF_000469605.1. Classification (NCBI taxonomy): domain Eukaryota; kingdom Metazoa; phylum Arthropoda; class Insecta; order Hymenoptera; family Apidae; genus Apis; species Apis dorsata. The sequence goes on from NW_006263452.1 coordinate 52,473, forward strand.
AGAGCTCCTCTTAAAGTTAGAGAACATCCTGTATTTGGTCCATATATTGTTGATTTAAGTCAACATTGTGTACAAAACTATAAAGATTTACAAGTATATTTTTAATATATTATATATTAATATATATATATAATAAATATGTTTATTTATAAATATATTTATTTTAGACTTGGCTGAAAGTGGGTAATTCACAAAGAGCTACAGCAGCAACTGGAATGAATGAAAAAAGTTCCAGATCACATAGCATATTTAGTATTATATTAACACAAACTCAAATAAATAATCAATTAGATAATGGAACTATAGATGCTAGTCGTCGAAGTAAAATTAATTTAGTAGATTTAGCAGGAAGTGAGAGATTAAGTCAAACTTGTGCAAGTGGTGATAGATTAAAGGTATTTTATATTATATTTAATTATTTAATTATTATTTAGCAATTTTTTTTATAATATATCATTCATTGTTGTTGTACATTCTATAGGAAGGTGTATCTATTAATAAATCATTATTAACTTTGGGAAAAGTAATTGCATCTTTAGCTGAAAATACAAGTAATCGTAAACGAGGTTTTGTTCCATATCGTGAATCTGTTCTTACATGGCTATTAAAGGTAAGTACTATTAAATTATTAAAATAAAATTTTATGTAAGTAAATAATATTTTTTATTAAATCTTCATTAACAAAATTTTTTATTTTAACAGTCTTTAAATATTACTATATATAGAATATCTATCATTTTTATTTAAATATAATGAAATATTTTTTAATGAAAAAATATTGAAATATTATGAAAA
>NW_006263452.1:53521-59020 GCF_000469605.1 Apis dorsata
TTTTTAAAAAATTATTATTTATAAGGATAATTTTTATATAATATTAATAAAATTTTTTCTATAAAACTTATTGTATGAAAAATAAAAAGAATAGTCATAAATAAAAAGATGAATAGTATCACTTTGTATATTTCTTATTTTTCATATTATAAGTTACAATAAACTAAACTAATTTTTAATATAAATATATTTTAATATTTTTTTTTATAAAAAATAATAAGTTACATCAATTAGTTAGTATTAAAAAATTATATGATTTCGTTTAAAAAATTGAAATTAACTTTTATACAATCTATATGTTTATAGAAAAACTATTATTATTAATAAAACTATAACATATATTTTTTATACCAAACAACTTTTGTGAGAAAATTTTTTTCATAATATTTTTTTCTTAAAAAATATTTCTCTGTTTATAAACAAAAAAGATTCACTATATGTTATTATATATGTAAGCAGCTATCATATATGTTATTTTTTTTTTTTGTAATTTTAATTTTGTAAAATTTTAAATTAAATTCGTTTTATTTTTGAAAATATTTTTCTTATATAATTTTATATATACATTCAGTCTTACGAATTATTCAATTTTTCATTGAATATTTAATTAGTTTAATTTAATATAAAAATATTTCTTAAGCATCATAACTAATTTTTATGGAATAAAAAAATGCATATTAATTTATAATTTAATTTTATATTAATTGTAAATATATTAATATCCATTTTAATTCATCATTACACACACGCGCGCGCGTGCGGGCGCGCACACACACACACACACACACATTAATTTTTCCGAGTAAATTTCAAATAATAATATGCCGAATGATTATAAATTACTGAACAAAATTTATAATTACGAACATTAATCTTTTATTTGATTCATATTCATTTCTTCTCTTTCATTCAATTGAATTTGCAGAAATTATCTGTTTAAATAAGTGTGTCATTTGACTATGAACTATGATAAAGTGGACATTACTACTTGTGAAATCTTTAAGTAGATATATGTAATGTTACTATATATTTTTATATTTAATATGTAACTTATGAGTTTTTCTTGTTTTTAAATTTGTTTGTTTTTTTTTTCAAATTTTGAAAAATAATGAATTCATATCCAAATAATGTATGTATTTTATACGCGGAAAAAATTATTGCAATAGAAAACTTAAAAACAAATCGAATATATATTTTTATGAATTTTTTCTATTTTAGCATCTATATATTTGCTCTACTTTCATACAATTAAATATATTCAAATTATAAAATGATTAAAAATATTTCTCTATTATTATCTATAATTTTTTTCTTCATTATTAACTTCTTAACATTCATTGTTTTTTGAAGTTTTTTTCATTTTATTATCGATGTTCAAAGTCGTTTCTTTTATACTTGTGTTATCATGTTCTTCTTCTTCTTCATGAATTTCTTGACAAGAATTTCTTCGCAATTTTCCCTTTATATAAGTAGCTAGGATTCTTCTTTTATTTTCTCGACATAAATAACAATTTTCTTTTGAAAATGTCTTCTGCTCGTGATGTTGCAATAAACGTTGAGAATAAATTTGTGTTGATTTTCCTGGAAAATGATTTTATTTGTCTATAATAATAATATTATATGATATTTATATTATTTTATTTTTTAAATATTATTGTTTTTAATAAAAATGATATAGATTTTTAGTATTTAATTTTTTTTTGTAATTGAAACAAAAATTTTCTTTTTCAATTTTTAGATTCTATTTTAAATTCATTAATTTGTATCTTTTTTTCTATTAGTTAACCAATATTCAAAATTTCAAACATTGTAGCATTGTAGTCAAATTTGCTGAAAACATTGTTTTCTAATTGAAAAATATTTTATAATTAAAAAATGTAATGCATCACACTTATTTCTTCTGAAATTTAGCTTTAATAAATTTTTTTTATAAATAAATTTGATAATTTTGTATATATATCTTAGAATAAAAATTATATTTTGTTATATAAATTGTGATAGTAAAGAAAAAATAGAGAAGAATAAAAGGAAGTAGAGTGAAAGATGATTGATGTTTCAAATAAAAAAATTAATAGATAAAAATTTTAAAATCAAAATCATAATTTTGAACAAATATAGCAAATTTTTATTAGATAAAATTAAAAATAGATAGTATCAATATAATTTTTTTTATTATTTCAATTATATTATTTAATAACTTGATTCAACTTTAAATATATACATAAATATATACATAAAATATAAAAAAATTTGCATTGGAAATTTTATATAAACTTATATTCAAGTATCAATATTGACTATCATTATTTATTCCCATATCACATTATTTATTTTCATGAATGCATTTTTATATCGAAATATATGACTTATATAATTAAAATTTCGATTTTAAATTAAAAAAATAAAATGTTTTTATATTATTAAGTTTCATATAAATCATGAAATATTTCTATATATATGTATAAAATTGAAAATTGAATGAAAAAGATGATTACTATTCATTCACCTATTATTATATATTTTTAATTCTGTTTTTACTAATATATATAATGACGTTGATATGAAAAGTATTCTTCGTATCATTTTATCTGTTATTTTTATAATATATATATCTATATATATAGATGTATATATTAATATATTTTAAATAATAACATAAAATTATTATATGTATTATAATGAAATCGTACATATATTACGTTACATATATCATCTAATCATAAATATCATAAATATGTATGTTTTTCATATTCAATTTGTTTTCATATTCTCTTGTTTTCATGTTCTCTTTCAAATATATATATAGTATAATACATTTTAGCTAATTATATTTTCATGGTCTCATTTATATAATTAAAATAAAATACAAAGCTTTTCATATTAATAATTCTATTGTTATTTTAATTTATATATACATTGAGATTTTTAAATTCGTAATTATAATTCATTTCAAAGTCTAATATATAATAAATAAAGCAAAGAATTATTTCTTAACAATTAATTCTACACAATCGTAAAAAAAAAAAGGATAACTATGTTGCATAAATACATAACTGGGAGATATTCTTTTGACATCGATTAAAAATATAAAAATCATATTAATCAAGTTTTAAAATTTTTATTATTTCAATTAAACTAATATGAATTCATAAATAAATCAATTCATAAATAAATCATGATAATTTTATGCATTCGATTATTCATTACTTAATTTTTACCAAATGTAGAATCAAGTATTTAATTAATTGATTTCTTTAACAATTCTATCATTCTTTTCTTCTGAAAAAAAAAAAAAAGATATTTATTATATATCAGTGATCAAAATTTTTGAATTAAAATTTTTTTAATAAAAATGAATTTTATTTTTTTTTTATCTTGTCAAATTTTCAAATGTTTTTAAAAATGTAGAAAATAATAAAAATTAATCTTGAAATTTTTAATGAATTTATGACAATATATGAAAAGAACATAAAGAAGAAAATTTATTTATGAGATAATTGCAAAGAATATTATTTTTTTGTTTGAATCATCTAAATAATGAAAAATATGAAAAATACTAAGTTCTATCCTATGTAAATATTATATATATTTATATGTAAATATATATATTTATAAAAAAAATTGGTATATTATAATAAAAAAAATTATTTCTATTAAAAAAAAAATCGATCAAAAAATTGAAAAAAATATTAACTTCCATAATATCAATTATATAAAAATTTATTTATCCGTCTAGATATTCAGAAAGATATTTAGAAAGAATGATGATAATGAATTGATCATCGCAGAATATTCGATAATTATTTAATACTATCTTTATTTTTTTTTATCATTTTAATAAATATTTAAAAGATAATTTGTTTAGATACAATTGAAACATACCACTATTAAAATAATCTTTATTCCACGGTTGCTCATAATCTCGGTATTGAGGAATCCTTAAGAAACCATAAGTCAAGACTTCAGGAACGTAGACTAAATCCATCGTTTCTGTCTGAAGTTTTTTCTAAAGTTTTCTAAAGATATATTTTATCTATTCTATTTATAAAAATTTCCTCATATATATGCAAATATTTTTTTTCTTCTTTAATTTATTTTTGATGTATTTTTTTTTAATTCTTATTTATTTATTTCTTCTTATTTTTAAAAACTCACCGAATGAAGTTGTGCTTATTTTCTAAAACGCAACTAAAACTCGTTTTACCAGTAAGATCTCCTGTTTATTGTTATTTTCGATCTTCTTTCTTTCACTAATTGGAAATAATTTATTGATGACCAAAAAATTTAATATTATTACATATTGTTCATAATAAAAGAAAAAACAAAAGAAATAGAGACAATTAAAATTAAAAACAAGATTATGTTATGTTCGAATTGCTACGATAGTTTGCTTTGAACTGAAGAAATACACTGAGCATGAAATGTTTATGAGTCGGTTCTTCCCTCTCCATCGGTTCTTGTTCTCTTCACTCCTCTCCTCTATTACTGCGTGCCCTTCAACTCGGTGTTTTATCCCTCCCTTTCTTCCAATCACTTTTGCGAATTTCTTACGTATTTTATAATCATTCAACGTATTTTCTGCGCATATTTTTTTATGATATTATCCTTATAATTTTTTATTTGTTTCTATTGAAATTTTTGCTTTCTAACTTTTTAATATTTTTGTACAATTTGAATATAATCTATTTCTTATAGATTATAAATTATAATATAATATAATAATTTAATATAACATATTAAGATATTTTCTTCATATAAATTCAAATCAAGTAAAACAATTTTCTTCATCTATTTTTAATTTTATATTTTTCATATTTATTGATCGTACTTATATTTATCTATTTATATATTTAAAAATTTATAAAAATATTTTATAAAAATAGAAAATTTTGATCAAATATTTTGAAGATTACTATTAAAAATGATCATAAGATAATATTTAACAATACTTACTAATAATAAATATTCATTGAATATGATTTGTTTATTTTATGAATTCACATCTTTTTATAAATAAGTAAATGTCTATTTATCTAAAAATCATTGATGTCCTTCCTTTTTTAATTATTATGTCGTATTATAAATGCTAGGTCAATGATAATTTACTTGTTTATTATCATTTTAAGTTGTTTTTTATGTAATATTATTATCCTGCATTGTTAAAACCTACACTTTTTAGAAACTATTAAAATTTTTTTTTAATGAATTTATGTAATAATGAATTTGAAATATATAATTAGATCTTACAATTTCAATATTTTTACAATAGTAAATATCTAATAATTGGTGGATAATATCTAATATAAATATAATATAAATATCTAATATAATATAATATCTAATATAATATAAATATCTAATAATTAATGGATGGAATATATTATATGATGAAATTTATTATATAAAACAAAATAAATGAAACATAAATATTTGTATATATATGTATATATACAATTTTTTTTTATAATTGCTTCATAAAAAATGATATATATATATATA